>NW_007578349.1:204129-241247 GCF_000690725.1 Stegastes partitus
TTCCCAGAACTGTTCCTGCCGCAAAATATCATTTACCATCACCCTTCTAATGTTGGAGGAACACGGTGACAGAATTAGTACGCTGCTGGCAAACCAATACTAGCAGGGAACAAGAAGCAGAGAGAAAAGGCCAAGTGTGCGTATCTGCAGGCTGATGTGATTCTAGCTACTACAAGGGTGTCGGTTCAAATTTACGGAGGTGAAGGACATGAACCTCCCTGAGGAAATTTCCAGAAGGGCTGCTCTGAAAGGAATGCAAATCTGCTGACATTTACATGTCTTCAGTTACTGCGCAGTTTACTTAACCTTTAATTTATGTTAACTCCTGTATTTTATTTAATTTTTTATCCTTCTCAATCAAGTTGTGAAGCAAAAAACAACCACTTGCATTCGTTTCATGTGTGTTCACTGCTGACTTTGAGGACTTATTTGAATAAGTAGCATACAAACGGATGCTCTTTCAGTTTGTTTTTGCATGAATAAATGACTCTCCCATTGCACTGCCATCATCTCAAACCAGGCAGGTCAGCAAAAACTCTGTCAACAGATGAAAAGTGATCTCAGTAAAAATTAATGTTAGGGTGACGTGCTAAGCCAATATCATCCTGTGAGTAAACTTAAGAGTGTAGGGAGTCACACGCATGTTCCTCAAATGACCTTTAGGGCAGCTCATGGCTCAAAGAGGCATCAAGAGTATCAAACACCAAGAGTATCAGATTGGTACGGGCCTTTATAGACTAAAAACAGCTGCCTTCAACAGCACACATACACCGAAAGAGACCACAATCCTCAGCTCTACCAACTCAAGTTTCTTTGTTAGATCCACAGACACAGTGAGAGGCTCTTCAGCGATGACAGAATCCTCTCCACGTTGGTTTCTGCGCTGAGGACTCGTGTTTAGTCATAATTCACCGTAACCACATTCTTTCTGAACCTCAGCGAGATCTGAAATTTTTTGACAGTATGATCTTAGCAGCTTGAAAGGCTCTATAAATATCAGCAAACACTTTGGAAGAGCCTGTGTAATTTTACCCACATGGTGTTGGCTAACACTCGCCATTTTTCAAACAGAATACCGAAATGAAAAAGAATTGTGTTGTGCAATCATAACTCACGCAGTTTTTCTCCTTCTTTCCAGAGCCTCCAGTGTTCCTAAACCTCCTCCTGTGGCACCAAAGGTATTTAAGATTACTTAAAGTTTAACCCGTTGTCTAAATCGGAAAATATATCGCTGTTTAGTTAAGGCGAGGCATGGCAAGCGAAAACTTTGATTCTGACTGGATAGACAGACTGTTAGCTAGTAAAACTGTGTCGTTTTTTGGCATTGAATGAAGAATTCTTTTATTTATTGAATTCATAACAGACAAAAAGAAACACAAATTCACCTGGCATGCCAAGTTCCAGTGCTGTGAAGACTCCTATTTCAGTAATTACACCCGTCTGAAACAATGCCATACGTGCATTTAGTTGCATGATAACCACCTTTGTCTGGGTTTATTTGCTGCATTTACATTTGATGTGTGAAGCATGCTGATGCCTCCCTATTCCCAAATCAAATACAATACATTTTCAACTAATCTGCTCAGAGTATATCATTCCGACAGCTTGTATTGGACGAATCCATTCATCACAACCAGGGAGACATCAGTATAATGTGTGCTTTGATGTGGTTTTTTTATTTTTTATTTTGCATGCTCTTCTCTTGCACCGGTAGGGCGACAGATCAGACATCATAAAACCAGTCGCCATCACCCATCCACCTCCTCCACCCCATCCTCACCTCCACTCCTCAGGTCACTCCACTGCCCCCTACAACAAGGCCCCCAGACCTTTCGGGGGCTGCACCTCAGATAGCCTTACCTCACAGTCCCCTTTTGCCACTTTCATCCCCTCCCCATCCTCGGCCTTTACACCTGCCTCCTCCTCCCACTCCAGTCCTCCTCCTCCTCCTCCTCTTTCTCCACCTCCCGCCTCTTACCCATCTTCTGCCTCCTCCTCCCCCCCTGTCCTCGTCCCGCCTCAGCCGTCGGTGTACAACACACCGATCAACCTCTACTCCACCGAGAATGCGTGTGAGGTGGCCATGGGGCAGAGGCGGGGCCTGTTGGAGAGTCAGGGTGGAGCCCTGCCACTGCAGTTTAATGGGTGAGTGGTGGCTTTGACAACAAGTCGAATGAACTGATCGGTTCTTGGCTCTTTCACATCCCTCCCAACTTTCTTCATGGGAGACAAGATCCCCCCCCTCCCTTTTGTTTCTCTCCTATTATTGCACTTCTGGTCCACATCTGTGTCTGCTTGGTGTCAGTTGATGACTCTCTCACAGATTCGGCTCATACTATTAATACAAAATGCATGTTGAAACCAGTTTGTGCAGTAGCCAGCGTTTGTTAGCAGCATCTGTGTTTGTCTCATAGGAAGGGAAAAGCTTCAACTGAACTATATTAGTGTTAACTTTTGAAGTTTGCACCAGACCAGTATATAGTTTATAAAAAAATAAACTTCTGTCATCATTTACAAAAATCGGTGAAGCATTTTCCCAAGCATTTTTTTGTAAATTTTATTTTTTTTAAGCGTTCCTAACTAAAAACTGTCCTCTGATCGTGCTTGCCAGACTATGAAATCTTGGACATGATTTGCGAAATTCTTCCACATCATTAAATCAGACTCAAATGTCTGGTTGGAGTTTTGTTTAGAGGAAGAAAATAAAGCAGCAAAAATACTGTACTCTGCACCCAGTGGCCTCAGTTTCCAGCAGCTGGTTTGCTTTTTATAAAAAAAAAAAAGACCATGTAGCCAAAGAGAAATACCACCAGTTGGGCATTATGTGTTATGTTAAAGGACCTAAAGCAGCAGCCTGGAAACACTGATGTAAACTAAAATGGGTTGTTATGCTATTTGTTTACCGTCGGACTTGTGATGGAACATTTTATACGGAACATTTAATAGCGGTGCTCTTGTGATGGAAAAATTGGGAGGATTGATGGACTTTAAATGAGCTTTTGGAATCCTCTAAAAATAGTTGAACATGCTGTGAGACATAACAACTCAACGGTTATGTGCAGACAAAGACAAAACATGATGAATGTCTTCACCTTGTCTGTTGAAAAAAAGAAAAAACTTTCAGGGTAAAATGTACCCAGGTCTAAGACGTCGGTCCTCTCTGCTTCTGTTTCTTTCACTATCTCTGTCAATTCATCACATTTAATTATTCCCCTGCCATCCTTCACACCCACACTGCCTGCTCCTAATCCTCCCTCTTTTTCTGACTCAAACATAACTCTCCTCTCTCAGGAGGCATAGTGAGTATAACTATGCTATGATGCTGTGACTAAGTTGTGTATATATAGCGTGCTTTGGTAACTTGAGCTATGTGGCATTCTCTTTGCTCTTGCTAAAGGTTTCGAATCCACGTAGATTTACACAAACACTATGCCTCCTCAGTGACTGACACACCTTCATCAGGCCGTTTTGTTCCACTTGTCCTCTCGTGTTTTTCGATGATTGGTCTTCTGCACGGATGCTTTTGATTTATTGCGCTCACTGTACCAAATGGACGGAATATACCCCTTTCTCTGACTCATAATTTCTCCGTTCATTTCGACTTCATCCTCTCCCTCCACTTTTGAAAGTGCTCAGTGGTTTCTCTTTCTGCGGGACTCAGCAGACAGCAGTTGTCTGCACAATATAATTTTACACCATGCAGTTGAACGCACACACAGACACGCAAGCTTCATTTCAGTTGGGTACATAGCCTTCCCCAAGTATCACAGATGGCATTTAACTGCATAAACATATTTTAATAAAGGTTTAACCTGATCTTTCTTATGACTTGTGTGGCTTTATGGCTTACTTTCATCCCTTAACACTCTGAATCCCAAACAGTTTTCTGGATGGTTTTCACATTTTTGCTCAGTGTCATTTTTTTACTGCAATATAATGTTTTGCAGTTCTGTGGAAACAGAAGAACCGTGAATAAACACAGGGAGAACTCAAAGCATGCCTTTTGCTCAGTCTAATGAAGCTGTGATGCCATAAGTCGTTAAACAAAACAAAAACAACAAAAAAGAAAGAAATGGAAGTTTTTTTCTGAATATTGACGAGTACAAGTGCCCACAGATGTTTCCACGTTTGAGAAATAAAGGTGACTCTACTATAGATATTTTCCAAGTCATATATTTAATTACGGGCTGCAAGGTGGAGCGGTGGTTAGTGTCGTTGCCTCGTAGCAAGAAGGTTGCCAGTTCGCATCCCAGTGAGGACACCCGGGATCTTTCTGCGTGGAGCTTGCATGTTCTCCCCGTGCAGCGTTGGTTCTCTCCGGGTTCTCTGGCTTCCTCCCACAAGGTCCAAAAACCTGTTGAGGTTAATTGGTGATTCTAAATAGTCCCTAAAGTGCCCCCTGCCTTCACCCTGAGTCAGCTGGGATAGACTCCAGCCCCCCATGACCCTAGTGAGGATTAAGCGGTGTATAGATGATGGATGGATGGATATTTAATTACTTTCATACTTGTCTGATGTCTGCTCTGAATAAACACAGCCTGCAGCTAAGTCCAGTTCAGCCAAAAATGTTCCTGAATTCTGACTTTTGGTTGCAACTGAATCACTAATGGATTGTCTTTTGTTTACATTTGTCGATTTATTAATTAATTTTTTTAGATAAATTTTGCGATTTTGCACGTCGATTTGGTTTCCCAGCATAACAGCACGTCACAGAGAAGTAGTTCAAGAACCAATAAAAAGCTGAGCATCCAAAGATTCTCTCTACTGTGATTCTACCCTACCTGTGGTAGTCTTGAATAGAAAACATGTATTTCAAACCTGCCAGCAGGTTTTGGGGTTCAGAGTATTAAATATTTTTATCTCAGTGTTCTTTTTTTTTAATCCTCTTTGCGTATATTTCCAGTAGTAAACCGAGGAGCGATTGCAGTAATTGTTTTGGTCATTCAGAGCATATAGATTCACTGGTACTGATGATCAGTGAATAGAAGCAGGTGTCATATTGCAGAGGCACTGTCATCAGTTATGATTTGCACAATTATGCAACGCCAATTGTTTACTGCTCTCTCTTTTACAGTATTAGTGAATCTATTTCTTTTATTCTGGTGTTGAGATACAAACACACGGGCACTGTGGGACAGCATGTGTGTCCATCCTTGCGTCTTGCGTGCTTGTTTGCATGTCCTAAATGAATCGTGTGGTTTGTTTCAGAGGGGAGTGTTGAATGATATCTGTCAGAGTTTTTTATTGTTAGACTTTATACATGTCAGTGTTTCCTGTCAATCTCTCTTTCTTTCAATCCTTGTTTTTCTGCTTTGCAGACTGCAGCACCTCCTCCAGTCACAAAGTTAGTCTCTGAAGCATGTCAAATTTGAAGTGTTTGACTGTTTTCCTCTGTGGCCTGTTCACCTTTCTCTGTGCATGCTCACCTACTTTGCTGTTTTTATTTATTTATTTTTTTAGCAGTTTACGTAAGATTTGACTTCTTATGTTTTAAGGTCACCTGTAGTTAGTGAAACATTATTCATCATCTTTTTTTTAAACAAGATTACTACCAGTGATGTTCATGTTTACATGCACAGACTGCAGCACTTTCAGCTGATTACCAAATGATTTTGATGAATGATTATTTTTAACCTCAACTATTTTTATTGGCGGAGTGACATTCAAATGCAAAGCCCCAACCACACTCCCTCACACACACAGGCTATATTGTCAAATACTTTCTAACACTAAGTGTGCGACCAGGCTCACATAGAGCTGTCAAGGCTGCCACACCCGCATGGCTGCTGCTATAACAAGAACGTGTTGAGAGACACTCATAAATCAGCCCATTCACTGTGTTAGGTGAGTTTGTAGATGGAAGTGTATTTATAGGTGATTTATTGACAGCAGTGCTTGGGAAATCCTTAATGCCCCCCGTGTGTGTAAATGTGTGTGTGTGCGTGTATTTGTCCTAAGAGTTGATTTACTGACAACCAATTAGTAACAGGCCTGTCAGCACTCTGCTGTCATGGAAGACTGTGGTTGTGCACACGCTTACTGCACATGTACATTCAGAATTATGCGTCGCTCCAAAAGTGCATGTTTTGTCAGTGTTATTTGGATAAAAAACAAACCCTCAAATGTTCATGCCTTCCAAAATGATGAATGACTTTCCTTTTATAGGATGTCAGACAGCTGAACAGCACCACCATGTGGTTCAAAGTAGAACTGACTCAATCTGTTCCTCATTCTGATGGATTGTTTGGTTTAGTTTTATGCATGCAGTTTAGTTTTTTCTTCCATATGTTTTTTTTTGTTATCTCTTTAATTACTAACATTTCCTTTAATAAATTCCTCACAAGTGAATATATTTCTCTTATTTCTTTCTGTACCTCACCTTCAGTGGACCTCACAGTATTTTGAAGTAAGTCTTTTCACAACTGTCTCCTTATGACTTTGTTTAATGTTCCCCTGCTGTTAGTTCTTCTTTAATCTGTTTCCCTGTGTCCTATTTTTTCCCCCCGTCATTGGTTTTCAAGAAAACCTCTGCCACCAAGGTATCAGATTGTTTTAGACTTTCACACCAAGTACATTTAACAAAGTGTGGTGTGATCTTTGCCCCTTGTGTTTGTCTAATAGGTTAAAATTGTAGGTAGCTGCTTTAACAGTGTGTTATATTATCATCTCATATAACCTACAGTCATCTAACAGTTCTATTCATGCACTCTAGCTGAATTATTGTGTACAGAAATAATGTCATCACATGTACTGCATTTAAAATCCTTAAAACACATTTTCAATCTCATCAGTCTTCGTGTCTGTTACTTTGAGAGATTGTATGTAAATTACTGGCGTATTTCCTGATGTCCTTCCCTTCTTTTCTCTCATGTCAAACCTCAGAGTTCCCAGGAAGCACATTGTGGATACAGACATCCATTTTTACCACGTGCCCACTCACGCTGATGCCAGCAGAAAGCGCATCACGGAGGACACGGAGGACTGGCGCCCACGCACAGGCACCACCCAGTCCAGGTCCTTCAGGATTCTAGCTCAGATCACCGGCACTGAGAACGGTACGATACTGACTGATTGTGGGTTTTTTTTGAGTCATTAAACATATTTCAGATTATAAACTATTGACTAGTCCTGAGAATCGTAACGCTGAATGACCACAGTATTGTTTTAGAGAGCACTTGTTAATATTTCTAATCTTTCCTTGCAGTTCAAAATGAAGAAGCTGACACAGCCAAGAAGACAAAGTAAGTGCATGACGATGGAAATGCTTCTGTTTTGTTTGTTTACATCATTTAATGTAACAATGCATATCCCAGATAATCTGATCTTAGTGCTGTTTCATTTAACCTGCTCAGCTGAATGTCTCTAACATATACCAGCTACATTTATGAAAATCAGAAAATCCGACTCTAAATCTTTGTGGCACTGCTCTGGCTGCCACATGGATGCTGTGTGGGCTCTTCCTGTCTAGACAGCAGAGAATGGATCAAATTTGATCCATTAACTCAAAAACCAGACCTCTGTGTCCCGTACAGGACATCAAATCCTAATTCCTCCAAAAGCTCAGAGCTCAAGCTCAAAGCTGATGGTTGATTTTAAACGTATCAGTAGCTGAAAGCTTCTCCATCTGTGTTTACCAATCAAAGTGTATTTGAGACGGTTGTCGTGCTCCATGGTTGTGGTTGTTTGTGGGTGTGACAGCCTTGCTGTGCTGCATGTTGTATAACCTGTGATTGCGTGGTTGACAATCATGGGCGCATTGTGGTTTTCTTCTTGTGTGATGTGATCCATCGGCTGTCCATTCGATCATGGTGGTTTGTGGCGACACATGTGATCACTGTGTGTCTGTGATCACTCATGTTAACATGCACACATTCCTGCCGACTGCGGGTGTTGGTGTGTGGCTTCATGGTTGAATTAATTCATATTTTTCAGTCCGTAGTGACCGTGATTCATGGGTTGTGTTTGGACATGATAAAGATGAAGTCTTTTGACTCAGTGGTAAACTGTGGTCTGCATATTGCTTACAGTTTCTTTCATTCTCTGTATAGATTTTGGTCTTTTTTTTTTTTTCTGATGATGACAGAAAAACTGTTCATCTCCACCACATCTAAATGTTTTCTGTGTATCATCAGTCTGATTCATTGGTAACAGCTCCGTCTGTGGCATCATGCTTTCCCTGCGGCATGGCTTATCTGATTGCAAATAGTCAGGCAACTATTCTACTTTTCCCTAAATCTTTCTTTTGTTTCTCCTGCGGTGTCCTTTTCTCTTCTTTTTTCTCTCCTTTTACTTTCTTGTGCTGGATGGCAGAGTGAACAAGACCACCACTCGGATGGTGATTGGCCCCAAGTACAACGAGCTGAGAGACTGGCACCACGGAGTGTCTGCTCGCACCCTCAATGTCCAGTAGACTGTGTGTGTGTGTGTGTGTGTGTGTGTGTGTGTGTGTGTGTGTGTGTGTGCGTCTGTTGTGTGTGTTTGTGGGTGCGACTGACTGTCTATGTGTGTGTATCCAAATATACCGGTTGTTTATGAAACAGACTGTTGAAGGGATAAAAGCTTGTGGACTGATGGGAATAAAGAAAGTACAAGAAAGAATACTGGCGTGAGAGCTTGCCCATGAACTGTCGGAGTCTCTCTTTGTGTATGTGTGTGTGTGTGTGGGCTTGTTGTTCACTGTTTGCATTGTGCTCAATCCTTTCATTAAGTATATGTTGCTTATGTGCTCAGCCCACTCCACTGATTCCAACCCTGAAGGTATAACTGCGAATATATAGACTTTTATCAGTGTCCTATTCCTTCTCATTGATTTACTTGCAACTTCATACCGATGAACACCAAAGCATTAAAACCAGCTGTAAGGAGTCAAAGTAAACTTGATGCCTTGATACCTGTGTTGCAGGGGACATATTATAAATCAGTTAATATGCCTTGTGTGGCATCAGTTTCCAGCATTACAAAGTGAGAGACAAGAAATCCAGAGCTTTTCATTAAAAGAGTGAAATCTTGAGGGACAAAAACAAGTAGTGTGGACATGTTCAGTCATATATGCAAGTGCCTGTCAACACCTCTGCCCACCTCAGTCTTCACTATAGTGTGTATGCAGATTATATTGTATAGAGCATTGATGCTAGCTGGGTTAGCAACACTGTACAGGATCTGTTTGGTAATAAGAAAAGCAAAACAGCCTGAGATGGGAAGTTGCAGAGACTTTATGAATCAGTCAGTTTGCACATATTTTGAAACGTATAACAACGACAGGACAGGACATTCATATGGGGGCATTATTGTAGCCAAACTATTAGTCCATGGAGAGTCTGTCTGTATCTCAATCCGTTCATCCGAAGTGACATTTGTCAACGTGTAAAAGAAGTTGTCAATGCAAACTGGAATCTGTAAAAGTCGTCTCACAATTTGTCTGTAATCAGGTTTTCAAATATGTAAAAAAATCTGCTCATCTGAATTAAAATTCGGACATGTAATAAGAGTTGTCAATACATACAAAGAGTTGTCAACACGTTCAGAGGTATTTGCACTTGAAAAGTCTACGCATTTTCTCAGTAGCAGCTACGATGAACGATCCTGTGAGCCTGAGCTCAGGACACAGAAACCCTGATGTTCAGATAGTCTTCAGTTTCAGATCTGTCACGGTAGAAGTGAAGCAAAAGTCATGTGTGAAAAGACAGCCAATGGTGAAGCTTCTCGACTCAAATACGTAGACTTTTCAACCACAAATACCTCTGTATGCACTGACAACTCTTTGTGCCCATTGACAGCTCTTATTACATGTCCGAATTTTATTACAGATGAGCAGATTTTTTACACATTTGAAAACCTGATTACAGACAAATTGTGAGACGACTTTTGCAGATTCCGGTTTGCATTGACAGCTTCTTCTACACATTGACAAATCTCACTTCGGACGAACGGATTGAGATACAGACTCTCCATACGCATGGACAAATAGTTTTGCTACTATAATGCCCTCATACATCCAAATGTATGAACAGTAGAAACACAGAATCCTATTGTGGAAGTCTGTTTTCACACCACTGAGAGAGAAACACATAAGTAATTAACTCATAGTACTATTAATCCTAAATGCATTACACTGATGATCCAGTGTTGCCTTCTGCGCTATTACAACTCAACATGTGGAGTATAAGGGAAGGTGTGTGGTTTGTAGGAGGGAGTCTGTTTCTGTAATTACTGAAAATATCAAATCTGTCCTTGGTCTGCATGAGTGTGCATTATGTATGCTCCTTTACATCACTTGGACTGTTGTGTAACTGTATGTTGTGGACGACACTTTCTAGAAGTGTAAAGCTTGTTTACATCTGTTGTGTCTACTAGCGTCTGAAACTACATATTTATGAACACAGTATCTTGAAATATGGTGCCGTCTGAAAAATTGGAAGAGATTTCAATTTGTCATGCATGTATGTACAGTATATATAAACCGATGTGTGCCACGCTGCAGGGATGAAACACTAGAGACCGGCTTGAGACATGTGTTCGCTATAAGGTACTTGCAAGTAAGGAGAGCTCTTTCCAGTGAGCAGGTTGTTTAGGATTGATTATGTGCAACGTGACTGTAAAAATGCTATTTTGAGGCCTTTGCTATGTAAAATATTTCCCCAGTGCCTTCGCTTTTACTTCATCCCTACGTTTACTTACTGCAGAGTATTCTACAGTTGATTGTTTTTTTCTTGGTAGATCATAACCAGCATTTTGAAAAGAGCTGGAATCTAGAGGTGTGTTTTAAGTTTGAGAAGTATATATTGTAGCTAATAAATTGATGAAGTTTTTTCTTGTTTCCTTTTCTCTCTGTTTCTGGTGTCCACTTCTTTCTCCTCCTTAGTTCCTTCATTCTGTCCTCTTCTAGCTGTCTCGCTGAGTCTGAGACAAACAGTGAGGAGGTCAGGTATAAATCGTCACCGAAACCTTTGACACCTTTGTTTCACCTTTTCACCCTTTTACACTTTAGAAATCAGTCACATAAAGGCCCTTTATTGAATCACCTGACTGACATCTTCTAGTTTGCTGTGTAGAAATGTCAAAGTAATGCTACAGACTCAAACTAATTCCTGAAGTTTTAGTTAAATGTAATGTTATTTTTGGCAAGGTACTGAACTGACCTCACTCAAGTGGATTTCATGATAGTTTTTTTACACTTCGCTTGACTAAAATAAACTTAATTCTGATCACACCAGTAACACTATTCTCTGTTATCTGCCAGTGACAGATCTCCAGCAAACCAATCTTCCGACCAAGTAGGTGCTTCACTCATAATGTTTAATGGCCTGAATGAGGCCACCTCTCATCACACTGGCCAACCCCAACCACAGGTAGAAGGCTCATCCACCAATCAGCACTGGTCAGAGATCAACGCTGACACTGACGTCCCCTTAAAGAGCCAAAATCAAGAGAATGAATCATCTACAACACACCTGGGTTTAGTTTCTGTCCCAATTTTGTATTCAAATTCTGTTGACGTGTTTTGTCAAACATCTAACATGAGCTATCCTTTAGCTCAGATGCTGGTACCTGCAACATATGATGCTTCAACAATTAGCCAAATACCATCAATTAACTCTCATACTTGTAGTCTCTCAGATGCACAAAAGCCAAACGACCCCTTTCTTGATGCAGTCCTTTTGCCAGCCAGCATGCCCCATTCTTTGTTTGAGCCAAGTCCTGGAGGTACCCAGGTTCCAGCATCCTTTTTGTCCGTTTGTAGCATTTTACCTGCCCAAACAGTTGGACTAAGCGCCTTATGTGGCAGCAGTTCTTTATCAGCTCAAAACCGGCCACCAGAGACCTCTTCTGATTCAGCTCCTGACCACAGACCAGCTGCTTCGGATAATACTCTCAATGCTACTCCAAGTTTTCAGCTGCTCACTGCTGAAAGGTACGCTGAGCTTTGAGTGTTCTGTTAAAACATACAAGGTCAAAAACATTTGGGCTGCAATCAAAAGCGTCTTTTCACATGCTTTTTTTTTCCTTTTCTTTTTCTTTTATGCTGGGGTCCAGCAGTTCTCCTTTGGCACCACTAGAGGACAACACCAACTCAGAAAATGTTGAGTCCAGTCACTGTCTGACTGGGCATGATGGTGATGACCATAGAATAATTACCGCTGCTACTGAGTGTCTAAAGACAGAACAGCTTGATATTTCATCTCAACACAGGTGCTGCACAACTATTCTGAAGCAAACTTTTTAATGACAGTTCATTCAGCATAAGTAGTTAAAGTTATCTTCCAATCTGTGTTATCTGTCGTCTCTCCGTCCTCCCAGTTCCTCGGTTCAACTCAACACTCGTCTATCGCATATATCAGTGCGTCGTCATGTTCACTCCACCAAACCTGTCAGGTACAAGGTTATCAAGATCTTCAAATTAGTTCACGTCCATTCATTATTGATAAGGATGTCATGCCAAGCGGCTACACTCACTTTCTTGTCAGTATTATATGTCTGGTGCTCCTGTCTTCTGCCATTGTCTTACTGTGTATGGATGCATATTGAGTGTGTGTGTGTTTAAAAACAGCAGAGCGCTCCTGTCGAGTCCTCTGGACTTCCTGCCCAAAGCAGCCCCCTGCCCCCCTCCCCTCACCCCCAGTGCCCCCCGACAGCCTGCACACCTACAACACACACATGCTGCGTGTTGTAGTCCAGTGCATGTAAGGTAAATACAGTGTGTTGGTATAATGTGTGTTTTTGTGTGCTTCATCCTGAAAGTATTTATTATCATAGAGAACTGGTAAACTAAGTAAATATCCACATTTGAGAAGCTGGTACCAGTAAAATCATTTTTGACATTTTTTTTTTGCTTGAAATATGAACTCTCAAAATGTAATTACTTGTCAACTGAATAATCAGTTGTTTTATGCTGACTGATCGATCAATTAATCAACTAATCAACTAATCAGTCAGCTCTAAAGATTTTATAGAGTCTAGCAAAATAACGACACTGCCATGTATTGTGGGGTCAACAGGGGCCCAAAGTTAGTTTTTGATCTGGGGCCCCACAGGAGGTGAATCTAGTCATAATGGTTTCTTCTTCATCCTT
Source organism: Stegastes partitus (assembly GCF_000690725.1). Classification (NCBI taxonomy): domain Eukaryota; kingdom Metazoa; phylum Chordata; class Actinopteri; family Pomacentridae; genus Stegastes; species Stegastes partitus. Next base: position 217,199 of record NW_007578349.1, read on the forward strand.
TTGCCTTTTTTTTCTTCTTTACTATGTCCTGACTTGGTCAGAACAACGTATCAAAGCAACCACTGGTCTCCTGAGAAGCAGGCAGTGTCTCAGTCCTTACTGGACGCCCTTCTCATCTCTCCTGTCAAACAAACTCCACTGAAACTCTTGAAGAAAAAGAAGAAGAAGCATCGTAGTGTCAGTGAGCTGCACCTGCCAAAGAACAAAAGGTAGATAGAGCAGACCTGGACAAAACTGTAGCAAAAATAACCTTGACTCAAATTGTAGTATTGTGCTATTTCAACTTGAGACCATCGGAAAACAACGTTATATGGTTAAATCATAGTCACTATTCCTGTTTCGAACCTTTTGAATACAGTTTTGTCGAGGTCTGCACCCCAAAAGCGTGATGTAATAACATATAATAACATATAACATGGAGATTCTTTAAACATTTTGTGCTGCATGCAGCTTCACAATAATCCCCACCAAGTAATTGCCTGGTAGCAACAAAGCAAAGTCCGACATCTACGTGGAAGACAGCTTCAGGGTTGGAAAGCGTATTTTACTTGTTCCACTGGATTAGAGTTCGGTTATTCATTCTCAAAAAAATATATAGTTTTAATAAATATTTTCTAAAAAGATGTGCAGAAGTGTACTTATTTTTAACCCTCAGCATAAACAAGGCCCACTGAACATGCCGTTCATGGCAGTGAAAGAGCCATGTTTATTCAAACTATGCCAGCACCAAAAGACATGGTCCATATGTCTCTGTGGCGACAGTTCATACCAGCTATGACATTCTGTGGTCACTGCGAAACAACTTGGCAGCATCTCACAGAGATCAGTCATTGGTTGGTGGACACAACTGTACACACTTAAACCGTGAAGTATGAAAAATGTGTGTGTGTGCATGTGTGAGAGTTTGAGTGGGTGTCTGTATGGATGAATGTATTTGTCACCGCATGAGTGTGAATGGACACGCCGGGATGGTATAGTGTGTGAGGACTGAATTTGATCCAAAGAATATCACAGTGCTAAATTATAGACCATCTGTTGTGTGGTGGAGAGAGCTGCTGGACAGCAGTCAGCTATGTTAATGGACCATTTGTTCAATGTTCAAATGAAACCAACACATTTATGAGTTGCATAATACAAGTTCTTGTTGGAGCGACAGTACACAAGGGGTTACTTCACATATGTAAACACTTGGGGAGGGTTCTGAAATGCACTCTGTTTTTCCTCATTATCGCTTAATACCAGCAAGTGTCATTATTAAACACCGTGCAGTGATGAAAATAGACTTTAAATAAGACAAACACAGGAACAACAGCAGAGATGCATGTGTAATCAATTTAAATTGGATCACCTGAGAATATACTGGAACACATGCCGACCCAGATATCGTGATTCTGACAGAAACCTGGTTTACAGTATATCTGAGGTTTGATTACCGAACTGTAACTTGTACAGAATAGATAGAGTTAGAAGAGTGGGTGGTGTAGCTATATGTGTGAAATCATATTTATGTGTTTGAAATACTGTCACTATACTGCCTTATTTTCAGTTTATTGCTCTGAAAGTTAGCTTATCTTGTAAACATTAAATTAATGTAACGGTGTTTACAAACCACAAGTAGTTGTCTCTAGTGATAAATGAGCAGACGTACGTGCTCAGAACAGTAACTCAGAGATCATGTTTTTAGGGGACTTTAACCTAAAATGGTTGGCAAATGATTCAAATGATCTAAGAGATGCGTGACAGTCTCAGCTGGTCTCACCTAATCTGGTAGTACTTCAAAATTAGGATTGAGAACATTGATTTGATTCTGCCCTCCCGCTTGTGATGGATTGTTACATTTGATCAAGCCTTGGATTGTTATCAAAATTAAGTTCCTCACAATAATGTACATCTAAAATACTGGATTTAAATTTGGAATATTTTACACACTCATGACTGGCTGTCATTAGTAAACATGCAACTTTTAAAAAGCCTAGATTTGTGCAGATCAAACTCCTGGTTCTCCACACAACTATGAAGGGACAAAGCTCAGGCTCTAGCAAAGCATACTGGTGAAGCAGCACTTTGCCTAATTCAGAAATAGATGCATATTTTCCTGCCTATTATCCCAAAGCATGAATCTCAAACCGTAAATACAAATAACAAAGACTCTCTATATCTGCTCCTTCTTATGTTACATTTAATGACTGCACAATAAATGAGCAAACAGAAATTTGTTATGCTTTATACATGCATGTAGCTGCTGCAGGGGACCTGTTTTATACGGTATATTCAGCTTCTGCTCTCAATAGTAAGCCTATGTACTCTCCTTAAGACCTAAGTTCACCCTACAGGCTTCCACTTCCTCAGTTGTTAGGGAGGCACTTCAAGCTATCGATTGCAGGAAAGCAACTGGAGAGGATGAACTAGACAGTTATTTTTTTTTTAAAGCTCTGCACCCCATTTATTGCTGGACGAATTATGTATCTCTTTAAACCCTCCATTTCCACCAGAGTTATCCTTCACATGTGGAAATCTGCACATGCAGTCTCTCTGCATAGAATAATCTTAATGATCTTAATAACTATCGGCCAATTTCCAAGCTATCCTGTCTCGCTAATGTCCTGGAGTCATTAGCTAATAATCATCTCAAATCAGTCCGCTTAAGAAATTCTGTGTAAAGTCCAAATTAATCTGGTGTCGGAGTTAAAATATAGCTGCTATTTCTTTGGTTATGAATTATATTGAATCTGCTGCGGACAAAGGGAAATATTGTGCTGCCTTCACTGTCGATTTAACGAAAGCATCTGACACTGTTGATCATGCTCTGCTCCTCCAGAAGCTGTGTGATGTTTGGATTTTAATGTAAATGGTTTTAGGACAGCCTTTTTTCCCCCTCAGACAGCAATGTGTGATATTAGTAAAAAAAAAAAAGTTCTATATTTTTATCATTGTCAAAGGGGGTTCCACAAGGTCCTATACTGGGTCCTGTCTTGTTCACAATTTATATTACCAATATTACATTCTATACCAACTGTTTTATTATATGACACTTAAAAACAGTTCTAAATGTAAACAATACTGATTATTTAGGGTTAGAGATCTTAAGGACGTCTGTTTGCACGGTACCATTCTGAATAGACATTGTACTGAGAGGGTCGTGGATCAAAAAGTTACAGTAAAATTCCTTATTGACACACATGTCAACAAGCTGTAACAAACAGTTGGATGATTGTACAGAAACAGAGATAATATCCCTACGCTCGGTAGGAAGCATATAATTGAAGCCGTCTTCTTGTCTGTCTCATTATTAGGCAGCTGAAAATAGAGTTCAGACAACACAAGCACAGGAACGACAGCAGAGATGCAGATAAGGGCCACTGATAGGGTAGTGATGCAGTAAATGTGTGTAATGTTCAAGGTTGCACTCTGTTAATGTTAAAACGAGTAGAATACAAACCAGAGCAGGAGAGAAAGACAAATAAAAAAACAAATCAATCCAGTCCTCTCCCTCCTTCCTCCAGTTCTTCTGTAATTATTCCTTCTACTTGACAGGGTTCATATGCGGCCCATTGTGTCCAGATGGTCAGCAATCTAAATGGCTGCTATTGAATCAGAAACAAACAGCAGAGCTCTCCACAAAACCAATCACAGTCTTCCAGAATACAATCAACTTCACATGTAATTGGCCTGATTGGTGGAGAATATTAACGAGCTGCACTGTAACTGGTTCTAATGAATGAAGGGCTGGGGAGCATCTTATTTCCTGCTCTATTTGTCACCTGTTGTTAACCAATTACCATCACTAATGTGAATGAATGTTGTTGGCTTGTTGGCTAAGATAATTCAAATAGATGGCGCTGCAGTTTCTAATCTCGCAGAGTTGAACAGCCTAATGGCATGATGAGGAAGAGGTCTTTCCTGTTCTTTTCATGATCGTTCTGCTTGATGGGTCGATGCCCGCTGACGCACCTGCTTCTGTTTGCTCGCAGACAGAATCTAGCTTGCTTCAATAAATTAAAAATAGCAGAACATGTACCTGTCTACTTGTTTAATTTACCTACTTTCTTACTTATGGCTATAATTTGCCAAACTGAAGCAATCTAATGATAAATGTGCACGGGGTGAAAACGAAAGAAAGAAAAATGTTTTGACCACAATCGTTATTTTTTTTCTTTAGAAATCCTCCAATAAAAATTCTTCAATCTGAAAATAAACAGTCTGTGGGGCATCCTAGTGACATGCTTAGTGTGTTTGTGGTCAAGCCAGTGACCTCTTTTGCAAGTTTCTTTCTTCACCTTTACTGTCTACTGACAAGAAAAAAAAAAGACTCATTAGTGTGACTGCACACAGCGGGGTTATAACAGGTGAGGATGAACACACACTTCAGAATACACAGAGGGAGGTGGTTTGGAGGGTTTCAGACTTTTTATTTTCTTTACACCCATTTTACATAAGAAGGAGTGAAGGTACTGCTGGTCTGTGCAAAATTCAGAGAATACATTTTTAAAGAGGTCTAATGGAAACGCAGCGAGTCGGTGCTACGCTGGACTGCTTCCAGGTTTGTAGATACAAGATCTGTAAAGCAGCCCTCTGCCTCCTCCTGTGACACGCGTGATATACAAAATGATAAACTGATAACGAAGAGAGATGTTCTGCAGCCCGACAGTCTCTTTCCTATAGAGAGTACTTAGATTAGGAGCGTCCCGGCTATACGCTGATTAGCGGGAATCAATGCTAACACAACAGCCCACTGGGTGCGTTTATCACAATCCTTGTCATTGCACTGTAGCTGGTGTGTCTAGTGTTTATCAGTGTGTGTATTAATCACATTTTAACTATTTGTCTTTTCAGTCACGATTCACATTTTCTGTGTAAATCGGGGGATGCCATTTTTTCAAAGCTTTGTGTTTAAGTGTTGTCCTTATTTGTCTTTTCACACCGAAGAGTGTCTTGGCATCAATCTGCCACAGAAGATGGGGACCTTTTCCTATCCTCTCCTGTCAATGCTGTCTATATCTTTAGGTAAATTTATTGCCTCCTTTCCTCACCTCTCCTCTCCTCTCCTCTCCTCGGGTGTCTCTCACATATTCCACAACCACTATTTTCCACATTTACACAGCTAAAAGCGCTCATTCAGAAAGTTTGAATCACTGATTTTAGTTCTGCATGGGGAACCGGGTGAACCTCTGCACTGTAGAAATCATTAAACGCTGTGGATGTCTCATCTGTTCTAATAAAACGTGTGCATAAAAAAAGCCGAGGTCAGGAGGGGAGCTGAAACACATCTGCTAAGGTGAAGGCAGCACACACAGGTGCAACATTCTTCCTCCATCTTTGTCTCTTTCTCACTTTTTATAGTCTCTTGTCACTTCAACGCTATCTCTCCCGCTCTTTCACTCTTTCACTCACACAAAACACGCAGGCACAACTCGATGTAACTATGACTGCAGTTGCCATAACACTTGTTTCCCACGAGGCTCCTAAAAGCCAGGCACAAGGGGAAGACAACAGTGATCCAACCGCTGGCACCAAGTACGACTTTGCATTACGGTTGTAATACGTCTGGGGAGATACTGTTGGCCCACCCAAGCTACTCAGCTGGCGCTCGTGAGCACACACACTTCATGTTATAGAGAGGTTATTCATTTTGCATCATTTCAAAAGGCAAGTCAAGTGTTGGAGGCCTTTGGGTCACATTTGATTGAAGGGCAGAGACGTTTTATTCACTTTCACCACGACAGCTGGATGAAGTCTGACAGGAAGCCGACCAGAAAAATAAGTTCAAACCAAACCTGCAAAAATATTTTTTAAAAATTCAAAAATTGGGAATGTGTAAAGTCTAATTTGGGTAACACTTTACAATAACTATCCGTTATAACTAGTTAATAGATCATTTGTAAACTGTTAAGTGTTAAGTGTTTGTTAATAGTTTGTTGATGTTAGTTAATGAGTTATAAATGACTTGTTAACTGTATATTAATGATTTACAGCCATACCTTATAAACCAGTCATAGATCATGAACAAGCCATTAGTGAATTACTTACTAATGACTTGTTAAGTATCAGTTAATAGTTTATATATGTTATTGGGACGTTATTCTAAAGTTGCAACTATTCCTCATTTATTCCGCATACACTAAAGACAATGTTCAACATTCTATCTGTTATATATCTTTGGTAAAATATAATGCACAGAAAAGTCTATGGGTGGAAGAGGGTTGAGGTACAAAACTGTGATATTTTAAATATCACATCAAATTTCTGTACCTTGAACTTGTTCCACCCATTTGCTGTTCTACAAAGTTTCATTGGTATTGGCAGATGGTTAACAAACTATTGACAAGTGATCTGTAAAGTGTGAGTTAATGTAGTAGTTAAGTATTAGTTATAAGCTTATGTATGTTATTGAGACGTTATTCTAAGGTTGCAACTATTCCTCATTTACCAGCAGTTAATAAATGAGGAATAGTTGCAACTTTAGAATAACATCCCAATAACATATATAAACTATTAACTGATACGTGACAAGTCATTAGTAAGTAATTCACTAACGGCTTGTTCATGATCTATGACTGGTTTATAAGGTATGGCTGTAAATCATTAATATACAGTTAGCAAGTCATTTATAACTCATTAACAGTTTGTAAATGGTTTATTAACTATCTATAAGGCATCGTTATAAATCATCAACAAACTATTAACAAACACTTAACAAGTGGTTAATAACTCACTAATTAACAGTTTACAAATGATCTATTAACTAGTTATAACGGATAGTTATTATAAAGTGTTACCCTAATTTGTTTTTCCATTTTAAGAATTATCCATGTGAATAATGACTGCACATTATGCATAACTTTAGATGTTGTTGCCAGTTTTATTAATGGACAATTAGTGAAACTCCATTTATGAGAACCAAGTTGTCTCTGCTGAAAATGTGTCGCTCTTCTTAGATGAAGAAAGAAAATGCTGCCCTACATGTAGATCCAACACAACGTTTGTCCAAATAAGAGCATTGTGTGTGAAGCAAGGAGAAAGTTTGCCTCATGTGGGAGTATTTTGCTCAGAGACACATGTTTACCTTACCAGAAAACATTTTGACCCAGGAGAGACTGTGTGACCCTGCCCCCACAAAATATGAGTTGTCTTAGATCTTCATTTCTGAGACCTTGGGCAAGTCGCAGATATTATATGTTTACATTCCTCTGGAGACAAAATGTGGCACCAACAGCAGCGTTCGTCTGACTCTGACTGACTCACAGCTCTACGTTCAGCTCCATTCATCAGCCTTGTGCAACGAGATGAGAAATATGACTTGTCCCATTTGGTCATTTTCTCTACTTCATGATTTGAATTAGTGTTCTGGCATCGTTTGATGTGATCACCTCTAAATTTTACTACAGAGCCTCTTAAAATTACTTATCCTTTGACCCAAATGTGAAATTGAGTTTTATTTCTTGGGAGCTCATGAGAATCAGCTGCCAACGTTGCCTTGGAGACTCATTCATTTAGTCTGTCCATGACCTCAATCAATTGCCCCAAACGATACATTCTCCTTTAGTGTATTTAATAAATATAAAGGTAGGACACACCAATGTTTACCTGTGTATATAATAACTGCAAAAATCTATAAATTATTCACTGGATGGAGTGAGATGGATGTGGTTGGATTCGGCTCTGTACAATGGGGACTCTGTCTCGCCTCCATTATTAAGACTGGTAGTCTGACATCTGTCTACAGTCTATGAGGAATGGGCACTTTTTCACATTACACCATGCTGTATTTCACTCCACTGAAGTCAGTTACCCTCAATTGAGTCATCTAAATTAATATTCTGGCATCATTTTTTGAATGGGTGTGCTGCATTATTAGTGCTCTGCAAACCGACTTGTCTCCTATCCATCATCAGGCCTGTGGCCTGGTCTGTGTTTCGCCGCGAATGTGGCACATGGGCAACGTTTTTTTGGGTTGTCACTAGGAGGAAGTGCACCATGAAGTTGAGTACTGTACTGTTTTGGCTGTAGCTGGATTCTGTGTTTTGGTTGGTACTGTACCGTCTCTGCTCTGTCAGCAGGTAGGTGGTCTGGAGTCTGTCTTACTGTGTTTTGACAGGATCTTTGGAAAACTGGTGAATTTTTTTTTCTTCTGTTCTTTTTTTTTGTGAGCCATGAGTAGAGTGAGCTATCAAAGAGATAACACACATACTATAGAGTACGTACACAAACAGAATCAGCCACAATACTGTTGTGTAAACCATCACTCTGACTGATGCAGATATCTTACAATTTACAGAGTTTGTTGAACACTGAATGTGCAGCGACAACAGATTCGGATGTACAGTTTTATTTATGTCTGTGTAGATTTGATTACAAAACATGTTAAGTGATCTAACCAAAACTTGTCATTCAATATTTAAATATCATTATGTTTCTTCTGTGCGCAGTGATGAGAGCGAGGAACCTGAACCCAACACCCACCAGTCTGCAGTTGTCAAGACTATGATCAAAGGGCCTGCTACAGCTCAGGGTAAACACCGTGTGTGTTCTCTCTTGTCCGTGTGTGATTGCAGCATATCTGAAAGGTGCTTTTTCACTCCCTCACACATTCACAATGAGCAGTGGTTACAATTATTGCCAGCTGTCATTTTTTTTTTCACCCTGTATAAAATGTGATTTATGGACTGTGGAGCAAGGCACAATTGGCACGTCTCCTGGTAACTGACTGAAATTGTGAGCACATATTAAAGAGTGTAGTATCCATAATACATGGGTTTCAGTGACTAAAATACATATTTAGCTCATCCTGCCAAGGCTGCATGAAATCTTTTCAATAGTGCATTAAATATGCTGCCAAATCTAACAAAAGTGTGTCTGTGTGACTGTGTGTGAGTCGTTTTTACTGTAGGCATTTTGCGGTATTTTTTCAGTAAATTAACTAGCGGAATATAATCAGACTGAGCTGCCTCAACTGTTTTCTTAGCATAAGTCACGGGGAATGCATGCATACCCAAAATGAAGACTTCCCCCAAAATAGAATCCCAAAAATAACCCCTCATTTAGGTATTCGACTAAATCTTCCTTTAGGTTAGCATTTTGATTGATTAATACATCCCCCTCCTCCTCCCCTCAAGGTTAAAAACTGGATTTTTTTCTCCTCACACAAAAAAATGTTTGGTTCCCAATCCTGCCATAGTGTGAAACTGATTTACGGCTGTTGGATTGAATGTTGTTACAGCCAGTTAGCAAGGGGAAAGAGGCTTATTTTCCATGGTTGAAGCGTGACATATGTTGTGAAATAGGTCATTGCAGACTTTCTTTTCCTTTTCTCGTGTTTTTCCTCTGTGGAAGGCCATTAAGCAGGCGAGAAGGCCCACTTCTGCCTGTGGCGCCTTGCTCGGTCACATGTGCAGCAGGTCTACGTTGTCAGAAAGATAATATTTATTGAAGGGGACCTGTCGGGAGTTATGAATAAAGTTTTAAAGGCAAGGCGCAGAGCTGCAGTGTAATGCCTATACTCCATCAGCGCTAAACCCTGAGAGTGTTCTGTGCATTATTCTCTTTATCATGTGCACACATACAGTGTCTTTGCATGGATATCTGATTATTTCAAACAAGTTTGTTCTCTTTTAGCCTCAGCTTCATTCAACACAAGTCCTCTCCTCTGTTTTTAAATCTGATGTAACTGCTGCTCAACAAAAATCGTAAATGTAGTCACTTACCCAGAGACCCAGGCTCATGAAAATATACTGCCGGTCATATAGCGGCCCAGCAGCAGTAAGCCACTGGCCCGTTTTGAATCTTGAGCTGCCGTTAAAGACACCAGGGCTTCAGCAGTTGGCTTGTTGCTAATGCCCATTGTAAAAACACTGCTGGCACTGTGCAAATTTAAAAACACACTAATGCAGTCACGCGCATCTTTCACTTGCCTGCGCCCCTTCATTCCTTCAGTGGCTTCACCGTCGGCACGCAACTTAATGAAACGCATGCAGAAACATTTAACTTTGCAAAACAGTTTGACCTGAATCTTCAACAAGCCTCCTGTTGGAGTATCTGACACACGTTTCACATTAAGTCCTCTGTTTTTTTATGATGATGATTTAAATGAATACCCCACTAGCTGCTACTTTAATTACAAACTCAGTCCTGTTGCTTGCCCGACAGAAACTCTTAAACATGGCATTTAATGTTAAATCCAAGCTCCAGTTGTAGCCTTTCTCTCACCATTAACACATACAACAACAGCAGCATTGCCATCTATAGTGTGGAGAGATCAGGAGGCCAAGCTACGTGTTTAGCCAGGTGTCTGGGTTTTAGCAGAGGGAACGTCTTGGTGGTCTGTGTGTGTGTGTGTGTCATGTGTATGCATGCACACACACTGCAGGAATGTGTTGAAAGTTGAAATATTCAGTGTTTTGCAGAAGATTGATGCGGCGAATCCACGGTTTTGACAACAGTAGTCAACCAGCTGCATGCACCACCATGACACCTGCTGGGTGTATAGTCAGAGAGGGTAGAGGTCAAATAACTTACAAACCTGGAAAGAAAACACAGACACACACACACATCCAGGCATTGTGATGCCATGAGCGCTTTTCTTTTTGAGTTCACGTCTAGCCTCCTACCCTCTCTGCTTCTTTGGTTCTTATTGCAGCCTTTTATGTCTCCTCCACCTCCCTCAGGTCATCGTCCTCAGACCGGTTTGATCACTCCATCTTTTGGTATGAAGGGTAATGGCAGCGCCAGCTTCCCGAGGGGCCCCGTCCCAGCCCGGCCCGTTCCTCAGCCCCACCCTAAAGATGAGGACACTCTGGTCCAGATGGCGGAACATATTCCTGCTGGGACTCGTACGCCGATGTGTGCCCACTGCAACATGGTCATCAGGTGAAGGACAAATGCTGTAGCTAATATTAAAGATCAATTAGAATCTTTAAAACAGCCTAAAATGCACATACAGTATGATAGTAGGAACATTTTTTTTCTTTAATTAAATAGTCAATCCCTTGGTATTCCTTCAACTATTATTTTTTTCAGTACACTAGTGTCACTCGTGAGTCACTAGTGACCTGAGGTATATAACTTGGTTTTTGACAACACTATACTGGGAATTCTAGTTCTACATCATCATCATCTGACTCATGCAAAACTGCAGGCCCAAGAAAAGTTAGGACTGATGAGGGAATCTCATATAGTTACCTCAGCTGTCTTGACCCTGCTCCTATAAACGCAGTCGTTTTCTCCCCTTTTCAGCCATGTCTTGAGTCAGGACTTCCAAAAGCTCATGAGTGCTCTAAAAAAAAATCTTTAATTTGCCCGAAAACAGAATGATTCTAGCTGAAAAACTCGAACAAAAAGGATGGAGATGCCACATCTGTCCATCCACATTAATCATTAACCAAACAAGCACATACCTGAGTTGTCCATCTATAAAAATGTACAGTATTAGCATGAAATATCAGTAAAGCCTGAGAAAAATGCATGTACATTGAAAAACATTAACTCTGACATTTATAATAATAAAAGAATAATAAAAACTCATGCATTCATAAATAACAAAAACAGATTTTTGTGTATCGAGCCACATGGTGACAAACTCTGTGCCAACACATGCAATAATAGCCCATGTATTTAAGGCTTTACAGAGAACCATATATCATTATTTTTCAAGTGTCATCATTGGTAGCAGCCTGCAGTATGGACACGCTATGAATGCAGAATCCACGGGCTCAGCCATCAGGAATGAACGAGACCTCTGTGACCATTTATAGCTAAAACTGTGAAAGAGACAGCGCACATGCATGATGTTTAGTTCCATCATATCATGCCCATATACTGCTCGCACGGGAATAATCCAAAGAGAGGTGATCTCCTCAACGTGGGCTGCACACACATCAGCTTATACTCCAACAAATTGAGAATGGGGAAAGGAAATATGTCCACTGCTTAATTATTCAGCACCTCAGCGAGGCGCATAAAATAATTAACTTCTCACTAACTCGAGTAAACAATCTGTGTATGAAACTTTAGAAGCGGCGCTGACTGTAGTATGGATAAGGGTGAGGGGAGTTAAGTTGCACCCGCCGTTCAAACCGTAGAATGATGCTAAATGAACATACGCTCACAATAGGATGTTGATTTTCCTGTTGGGTTACGGTGAAGGTAATGTTTAAGATTATGAGTTGAGGATCTGATATGTATGCATAGTTAGTAAAAGTTGAAGTCAAGATGTCATATGTGTTGAATGTGGAGTTGGAGCTGATAAAGAAAAAAGGCAATCATCCTAAAACTGCTTTAAAAAGAGGAGAAAACATGACCTTGATTTTCCAATTCCACAAAGTCTAGAAAAAAACATACCTGAGCTATAAAAGTTTAAGCAAAAGTTGTCCAGCCAGAGCTACACAAAAGGTCACCGCTCTGAACTCTCTTCCTCTTCCTCTCCCTCGTCTACCTCTCTTCTTGCCCTGACCCGAGCGTTATCTCCCAGATTGTGTCACCTAACATTACATATCACCAAGGATAGGGTTGCTCACATGCTAATGGCTGCCAGCTATCAGTGTTAGCCCAGATAAGCGCAGCTATTGTGTGGAGTAAATTAGTCTCCGTTGTATTCCCTCTTTACCTAATCATCAAAGTGGACAGGGCCAAGGCGCTGTCTGAGTGGAAGCAGAGGATGATGGTCACGGAGTTGAATTTCTAAAATGTGCTCCTCGTCGATAAAACAACCTGTAGTGACCTGAATGGAATACTGGTAGTGTTCATCAATTAGTTTACGGGCAATGATTTATTAAACAACAAGTTTGCTTATTTATTGTTGTTTTTTTGAAAAATAATTATCAATTAATTGATTAAAAATGTTTAACCTTATTCAGGACGTTCATGTTGCCGTACGTAGAAGGTCTTTCGGGGACCCCAAGAAAGAATATGTGCAAAATATTTGTTGGTATTCATTATAGACTTTCATACTATGTTAAATAAATTTTCTGATTAGTATGTTTGGTTCAAAATGTACGACAAATACCTGTCAACAAACAATACCTGTCACCTCAACCAAATGGCCTGGGGACCAAAAGGCCCCAGAAGTCCTGAAAAGGGTTAAATGAAGATGAATCAGGACTTAAGATGATCACCTGACTTCTTCTAAACACATGATTCTAGCTACTGGTTCTTATTGTGAGGGTTTTGGCTTCTGCTTAATTACAGTCGCATGTCATTCTAAACATGCTGATTCATTTACTGTACATTCTTATAAAGTAATATTAGAATTAGCAAGAAAATCAGGGGTAAATCACAACATTTAATGTAGTGATTGTCTATCTAGAGAAGGAAGAGAACCTATATGCTGACTACGCCAAGAGACAACTCGTAGAAGTTGGAAAGAATTACTGTTAGAATGATTAATTACTCACTTATACATGACTGGTTTGCCTGTGTTGTTTCGTCTTTACTTATCCTATTGCCTTTTCTCGTCTGTCTTTCCAGGGGGCCATTTTTGGTGGCGATGGGGAAATCATGGCATAAGGAGGAATTTAACTGCGCCCACTGCCGTGCATCCCTGGCAGAAGTCGGCTTCGTGGAAGAGCAGGGATCTGTCCACTGTGAACACTGCTACGAAGAGTTCTTCGCTCCAACGTGCAGCCGCTGCCAGACCAAGATACTGGGGGTGAGTTTACATGCAAATGTGAAGAAGGTTGAAGGCTTTACTAGCCTCCATATTTAACCGTTTGTCTGATCGTTTTTAGTCAGTAACAGTTACTTACTGTACTGCTGGCCTTGACATTGATTGTTCTCAAACTCCACCACCTGTTGTTGGGAGACCATAGTCCTCCTCTGTGACATTCAGTGCGAGCCTTGACACACATCCCAGCTTCTGACTTAATTTGTTTAATGGTCTTATATTTCTCCCCATTTTTCTATAATGATCTATTTAGTATGCAGCATTTTTTTAAAACATCTGAGTCTCTATGTGAGGCTAATTTACAGCAACTACATTAACCACATGTCAGCGTATTTCTTATTTTTCACTTCCCGGCTCATTTTCGCTGCATGCTATGGGAATGCATAAACAAAACTTGTTAGCCAACACTGTATAAACATGATTATATAGGACAAAGTAGCTCCCAGATGTCCCACGTCTAACTGGGAGAGGCTATATTACTATGAAACCTGCTGCTCTACCTGTTTCTGACTGCGTTATCTCCCAACATGCACCACTTTTAACACTACGGATAAGATTGCTTGTAGATTATAAAAGCTGACCTGGATAAATAACCTCACATCGCTTTGGCAACTCTTTCAATAATCTGGATTATAATTATTACCAATGCAAGTAAACCCCTAGTTGTTAGGAATCTGAAACCAAATAATAAAGTGGCATAAAAGGTGCAGATGGTGCCACCATCAAAGCAATACTTTGCCACTCTGTAGCTCCAACCCTAAAAGATGCAGGACAATATACACAGAGGAGCTATAGAGCAAAATCTATGGTGACCACCAATGAAACTCAGGAATGCAGTGTACGTTTGGGTGTTAGGAGAATTAGGCTTAGAGGCCCAGAGGCTGCAGGTGTAGCCTGAACCCAGAGTGTCAGGGAGCTGAAATCTCTCCCCTCGTAGTAGCTCCGACATTCATCCCTCACATGTTCTAACCTCTTTAGCCTCAATCCCTTTCAACCCTCTATTTCTCACACATCTTCAACCAGCTTACAGCTTCTTATGAACCTGTTTTCTCACTCCCTCTCTCTTAATCCTTCATTTTTACCCGGGCCCACCAACTTTCCATTGATTCCCTGTCCTGTCTTGTTCTCACAGTTTAAGGGTGGGAAAGAAATCAGAGTGTCTATTTTAAGCTGGGTCATGTGGCCCCACAAGAAAAAGGAGGAAAAAAAAAAAAGAGTAATATTTAAGTGGGACATGAGAAAAGGACATACTGTAGGTAAGGCTGTGCATTCCTGATACATGTACAACAAATATGTGTGGCCACTCTGATTTTGTTGACAAATTATATGGATGGCAACATTACATGTAAGAAGGGAACATGGGAGCATCCATCTGAAAACCATCCTCTGCAAACTTTCACTTTCTGGTACAGTGCTCCTAGCTTTACAGTTACTGTGACTTTAGTACATCTAATACCTGCAAAACACCTCTAAATAACCACTCTGTTTGTATCTGTAGGAGGTGATAAATGCCCTCAAACAGACGTGGCATGTCTACTGCTTCCTTTGTGCTCGCTGTCAGCAGCCAATCAGAAACAACACCTTCCACCTGGAGGATGGAGAACCATACTGTGAACAAGGTGAGTTATGATGTCCAGTGTGTGACGTGATTTCTAAGATTTTTAAGAATGAAGCATGTCTCTCAGAATCTTCAATAAAAGCATATGGTACTTGATTTAGGTTGCCTTGCAGCGAGAAGGTCACCGGTTCGCATCCCGGTGAGGGATCTTTCTGCGTGGAGTCTCCATGTTCTCCCCATGCAGCGTGGGTTCTCTCCGCGTTCTCCGGCTTCCTCCCACACAGTCCGAAAACATGTTGAGGTTAATTGGTGATTCTAAATTGTCCGTAGGTGTGAATGTGGTTGTCTGTCTCTAAGTGTAGCCCTGTGATAGACTGGTGACCTGTCCAGGGTGTCCCCTGCCTTCGCCCTAAGTCGGCTGGGATAGGCTCCAGCCCCCCACGACCCTAGTGAGGATTAAGCGGTGTATAGAAAATGGATGGATGGATGGATGGATGGATGGATGGTACTTGATATTTATCTTTACAGTGTCAGTTATCTTCATAGAACAGATCTGATGACAACTCCAGGCTCTGCTGTAGCTGCATGTTTGGATATGAATTATTCTATCCACACAGACTATTTCAACTTCATGTCTGTGACTATTGTTAATCCACTAATATTATTGACTGATTTATTAACAAGAGACTCATAATGTTGGTTGCATCTAGTGCCTCTAAATTGCCCATAGATGTGACTGGTGACCTGTGTGGGACATACCTCACCTCTCACCCTACTTCAGCTGGGACAGGCTGTAAGTGGGTAAAGCTAATGGGTGGATTAACTCTAATTAATTAGGCCCTGAAACCGGCATTACAGCCAACAACCAGATTAGCGAGGAGCAGTGGACTGTGCTGAATTGTGGAATATAATAAGCTCTGAATACCAGTTGGAAGCGGTGTTTGGACACGTGTGGGTTAAGTGTACTGTGTGTCAGCGTTTTTCTGACGTGGGACACACTTGCCTACTACCTGTAGGCTTGTGAATGTACATTAAGATGCTCAAGACTACCAGTGTGGGTATTGTGTGGGTACCAAATGACTGTACAGTGTGCTGATTGGACACACTGACTATGTGGATAGGGCTGGTAAATACATTTTTAGGCCAGAATGAAAGACACCCAACAAATCCGTGGATAGAAAGACACAAGAAGCCTTCTGTCGCAAACTGACTTCTGAAAGTTTCAGTAAGATTATCTGGTGTATTCATTTCTGTGTAAAGCACTCAAGTGTGTGGTTTTGTTGACTGAAAACCCCGATTGGTTTATTTGATGTGTGTTCTTTGTCTCTATGAAGACTTTTACAGTTTGTTTGGGACTGGCTGCCACGGCTGTGAGTTCCCCATCGAGGCTGGAGACAAGTTCCTGGAGGCCCTTGGTTACACCTGGCACGACACCTGCTTTGTTTGTGCTGTAAGTGAATGTCATGGACACACATCACAGTAAGATGTCACAGGAACAGCACAGAAAGCTCCATGATCCCATTTCCACTTTTGGACATCTTTGGACTATAAGGAAAAATTAGTGCAGCCACATGAAACAAACATCTTAACACAGAGTCAGACCTAAACCTGGTGAGATCATAACGACAACCACTGCTACTGACCATAACACACTTTTCCTAACAACTATTTATGTATGTTTGTTAGTAGATTTCATATTGCAAACTCAGTTATAAATTTAAGCTTTTTTATTTTACATTTATTGCCAAACTATCCCATCTATATCAGTCAGTTTGAACCCATAGTTCTGGTTTAATGGTTTGGAGTTAGCCTCTCACAGTAATGTGAAATATACACTTCTGCCATTTTCTCATTATTTCTAATGAGACACTGAATTAAATCAGTGAGAGAGTGCTCAATGACTTCTGTTATGTAGCCTCTTTATGTGTGTGTGTGTGTGTGTGTTGGGTTCTTTACAGGTGTGCTGCACCACGCTGGAAGGTCAGGCCTTCTTCTCCAAGAAGGACAAACCTCTTTGCAAGAAACATGCTCACACCCTGAAGATATGAAGCTTGGACTCTTCTCGTGCTTTTTTTTTTGTCTCGGTAGGGTGAACAGGGACTCCTACTGAAATAATACTTAGCTCATGTGACAATACAACTCAAGCAGTTCTCATTCGTACACAGTGGTGGTTCCTCCAGAGAGAAGAATCAGTAAAGCTTGCACTTCACTAGGATAGTTCTGATCAGTTTATCTGGATTTTATGTGCTTATGCATTAAACATAGGACACCTTCACTGCCAAATGGTGCAGTGTATCTGTGCTGCCTTTAGGGATCACCAGAGCTATACATTTTCTACTACACAGGACTGTGATGATGGTCTTTACTTCCTCATCCAGATTTTAATATTAAGTTACTAGAAGTGGTGAGACGGTCACATCTTCTGTTCTACCCTGTTAAAATACACCACTCATTACACATGACTCATAAAGACAAGACCAGAATTGTGTGAATATGTATATCCATATTCATACTACAAGACTGCAATGCGAGAGGAGGATACTGGCAATTATTCTTAGCGGGCGTTTATATTTGTTAGTGTGTTAATCTGACACTTTGAAGAGTTCAAGAGAATATTATTACATTTCCAGTGTCAAACTTTGTTATATTTTATTGCTGCGTTCTTTGTTGTCCACATATGCCAAAATGATTTCACAAACAGCTATTAAATATCACAACATGCATTAAAAATGTGTATTAGACTGATGAGTACAGGTTGGGCTGAATGTATGAGGTAATAATTAAAGCTGCTGCCTCTGATTTGATCAGTTTTTAATATTTGTAAATGAATTTAATTTTAAGCAAATTCTTTGTATTTTCTTTTGCTTTTGTTGTGTGAAGTTGGTTACCTTTAACAAAATTACATTTCCACATATGAATTTGAAACAGGAAGGCACTTATCAACAAACAAGAGAAACTCTTGATTTTATGGACAGTAAGTAATATATCAATATATATATTAACAATAAATAAAAATCTATCAAACAACAAATATATATACAATATATCGCTGCATAGCACTGGTAGAAATCTAGTTTCTGTATTTGGTGCCATATAGTTTAATGATATTTCTATTTTTATTTATTTGACCTCAAACATGTTTTTTTCTTTCATTTAATCCTCTAAGTGCGTCATTTAGGTGTGTCGCTCTCTCTGGCCTGCAGGGAAATCATTTGTGTAGTAAACTATATTTAATTTAGTATAGAAGAGGGAGAAATATGATTTGACGATATATATTTAATTTCTAGTATTTGGGTAACTTGGCTGTAATTTTAAGTGACTGTATAGAAGGTAGTTTCTTTTCTTTTTTTTTTTTTTACATCACACTTGTCTCTCCATAAACTGCACCATCATGGTTATTTGGTGATTTACTTTTCATTATTTCTACTGGATACATATGATCTTTTAGTACAAGGCAACAGAGCTCATACTGACATTTATTTCCCACAGTTTTCATTGAAATAGCTCAGTTTTTATAGTTTGGGATGTTTCTTTTTCTCACTACAAAACTGCAGTTGGAGCTGTTAAAACTGACCTGAGTTCTTCAATAAATATTTTTGCTTTTAAGCCCCCAAGAGCAACATCCTGTGTTTCTTTATGTCTGCTCTCTGTTCCGTCAGCATAATACCATCTTAACCTACTAAACTTCCTGTTTAACTGTGAAACCACACGGCTGTGGTGAGCATTCTGACATAAGCAGTGCGACATGCAGATTTCAACACGTCTAGGCTGCTGAAAAAGGTCAGACGGAGAGATGCAGACGAGGAGATTGTGCTGAGATGAGAGGATGTGAGTGACACCGGGGCAGGTAAGAATCAATGAGAGCCATCAAGTGGTTACTAGCACCATTCACCATTCCCACGTCAGCCACACGGCAGTGGCTGGCTGCATTAACACACGCTGCTTTTTTGCACAAATGAACAGACCGGTGCATCCATCCAGTAGCTACACACATTATAGAGGATGTGGTACACTCTGGATGGACAGACAAGCGGTCACAGCTACGGCAACTTTAGAGTGACCAAACTGAACTCTAAAAGGAGCATCAGGAGCAAACCCATGCAGGCACAAGGAGAACGTCCATCCATCCATTATCTATACACCGCTTAATCCTCACTAGGGTCACAGGGGGGCTGGAGTCTATCCCAGCTGACTCAGGATGAAGACAGGGGACACCCTGGACAGGTCACCAGTCTATCACAGGGCAACCTCAACATGTTTCTGGACTTGTGAGAGCCCGAAGAGAACCCAGACTACACGGGGAGAACATGCAAACTCCAAACAGAAAAGCACCAGTTGACCAGCAGGTTCGAACCGAGAACCTTCTGGCTGTGAAGCACACGTACGCCGCTATGCTGACGTGGAACAGAGGCTATAAATACAGAGCAGCACTCTGCAGCAGATAAAGAGAATTGCTTTAATGTCCCTGTTGAATTTTCACAGGACAAATCAACAAACCAAATGTTCACGCAAACCCACACAGCAGCAGCAGCAGCAACCCCTACACATTAATAGGGATTTGTGTCCTAATGGATTTAAGACATGAGTCAGGCCGGATCATCCTCCAGCATTATTCATGTCCCCATGTTCTATATCTGAAACAGTTCTAAGAAGATTTACATATGTGACTTGATACGATGCATTATCCTAAACATGTATTGGAATAGGAACAAAGTGTAATTTCAGTGGCACTGGCACAGCATCGGACAATAAAAGTGGATTGTAACTTTGAACACTGACTGGTAGAAGGCTTACGGTTTAGGTTGCAAATGTTACAACAGGGATGCTATTATGTTCAGTTATCTCTATTAAAAGTGGCAAATTTGCAAACAAAAAAGAAGTGTTGTATAAAAATGAGAAAATAGTATATAATATAAAAATAGGGCATGTTACCTGTAAGTTGATTTATTTTTTAAATTATTATTTTGCCCATTGAATTCGAGAAGAACTGTGTTTTATGTCTGCATCAACCACAGACCATCACAAGAAGAATCCTATATTGTGCATGCCTAGTAGTATTTACTCATCAAATTTCACTGAAACATTAGGAAATGTTCTTATAATTGTAAAAATTGAACATATTTGTCTGCATAGAGTCATCCTCTACTGTCTCTACTTTATTTTTTCTATGTATTCTTAGTAGAAAAGTCCAACAAAAACTTGCCACTGACATCCCCTCCCTGTTGAGATCTACTATAACCAACAGTCTGATAGCTGCAGAAGAAACCTGCACAACAATCCTTCTGCTCCAAGGAGCCAACATACCCACTTTGCGCATGTCCTTTCTTCTTCTACATCAATTAGAGGAGCTGTAGTGCAGTTGTTGTCATTATTTATTCAACACCAAGTTGTCAGAGGAGTCCATCCTGCGCAGAGCTTCACTCAAACACTTTCCTCCTGCTAATGCACTCCTTCTTGTCGTGCCATGAATCACCCGGAGTGACTCTGAGAGCAGCGGCGGAGGAGAAGCTTCTGTGCGAGAGCAGACAAGAGGAAGGAAGAAAAACTACACGTCCTGCGTGGAAACAGAGCGACTCGCATCTTTGTGCTGCAACTTTATTCCTCCCCACAGAAGTAAGAAAGCAAAGAAAGCATCGGAAGGTGAGTAAACTTTGGAGTTTAACCGAGTGGCGAACTGACGGACGCGTTTGTTTTAATGCGTAAAAGTTGGCGTCGCGTTTTTTTTTTTTTTAAATCACGGTTGGTTGCAATCAGCTTGGAAACTTGTTTGCTCTTTTTTGTTTGCTAGGTGTTGACAGCCTGTTGCACGTGTGATCGACTCGTTTACGGTCGTTTGTTTGTGGTTTAGTTCACCGCGAAGCTGCTGCACAACTTTGGGAGGAGACAGAAGTTAAAGCCGAGAGGAGTTTTGGAGAGCTCGGTACCGCGGTGTTTATACATGACACGGAGTTTGGCTTCATGTGTTACTGTGTTTAGAAAACAAGAAAAGTTCCGTAAACTGTTTGGCTTACAGTCAGTAGCAAAGTGAGTCCAGCCCTCTGTCTCTCTCTGTCTTCACAATCGATAAGGAAGACGAGACTAATGGCAGGTATAGGAGCGCATTGTGTTCTAGGATTACATCATTTGTCATCAGCGCAGGTCACTGGACGGCACAGGCTCCTGTGACTTCTGTGCTT
This sequence comes from Stegastes partitus, assembly GCF_000690725.1. NCBI lineage: Eukaryota > Metazoa > Chordata > Actinopteri > Pomacentridae > Stegastes > Stegastes partitus. The sequence continues at coordinate 238,587 of NW_007578349.1, forward strand.
TATAAATGCAAACATGCAAATCTTTCTCTACTTTAAAACAACGTGTCCTCTTCATATCTAAAATTGCAGCTCTTGATTTCACATTTTTAGTGGTCTAAATGAGTGAATGAGTGTGATTTTGCATGTTTGTGAAAGAAAAAAGACCCCCAAAGAAACAGTCCATGTCTAGGTTTGTGTGTATGGATCCAATGTGCAATAATGGTACAGAAAGTTTTTAAAATGTCAGACGTTTTATTATTATTTTTATATTCACATCATTTTTACCGGAGTAGATTTCAACACATGCAGAATAAATGACAATATCAGAGTTTTGTGGCACATAGTTTTAATGTGCAAACGGACTCATGTTTTAATGCTATCAGGGTCAAAGTGGACAAAGACATGAGGCGAAACATCTCCAACCAAAACCAGGAGTATGATTAAACAACTGCTTAAACAGGGATTTCAGATTGACTGCGACAACATCACAACAGTGGGATATTTTACTAGAATGAGTCTACATATTAATTCCTGAGACGTGGTAGAGGGGGCCCCTTTCTTCAAGGGCTCAAAAGGCAGGAGAAAAAAAAAGAACCTTAACACAGCCTCCAGCACTGAATAACCTACAGCCCAATATTCCCCAAACACCCCACTTATACACACAGGCATGCACACAGTACTCAACTCTCCCTTCGAGTCCAGTAACCAGGTCCAGGTGTTTGTCAGTGTGGGTTATGACAAGAGTATATCTGCATGTGTGCGTACGTGTGCACACGGGCAAGCATGTCTATCCAGATGGCATAATGCTGCGGCTCCAGATCTAACCTTACCTCATCTGAGGGGTCCGGGGGCAGTAACACGGGGGGACCACGCAGGAAAACACTCAGCAGCTATGAATGAGAGAAGCAGAGATCCAGGAGTGTGTGTTTGTGTCAGTATGTGTGCACTGTTTTCCTTGTCTGTCAGTCTAGTAAGTGTTTGCAGTTGTTGAAGCTTCACTGGGAACAGCAATCTTATTTGGGTCAGGAACACATCACACAAATCTGAGAAACAGCCACATTCTCAATTGGCTGTGTAATTGAGTTTCACATAGCAGCTGTAAACAGAACGCCTCCCTCGTTTTCTTTTTTTTTTTTCTTCTGCGTGTATATAATGTGTGTGAGAGACGGAGAGAGAGAGAGAGAGAGAGAGAGCAATTGAGACACTTAACAGTTTCAGACACCTCGTGATGTGAGATGAGCTGTCTGATACCGAGAGCTGGAAATTCAGATCACATTGCTGGAGCTTAATCTACACGCCAAGAATAGCAAATTTGCCAAAAACAAACTCAATTTGTGGCTGTCTGGAGGAAAAGATGAGTGGAGCACACAGGAAAAACTCTGTAAGATAGTCAGAATGTACACTCACAGTGAGAAATGTCCGCTCAACACTGATTGTCTTGTGAAGTCTGAATATGAGGTCAAGGTCAGAATGAGAACAAAATGTCACATTTCTGCAGAAATTACAAGTATAGGTAACGTATGCACAGGCTCATTTGATGCAGCTTTCAATGTGTAGCTCTCAGAAGAAGAAACTAAACCACAACGGGTTGTTGAAAGGAACGATAAAACGATAGCCGATGGTGGCAGCTCATAAAAGTGTTCCGTGAGAACAAAGAACCAAATCTCATAAGGTCAGAAGATTTTCAGAAATGTGTCATGTTCTTAATATTTTTTTCTCCTTCTGATTCAATGATGGCTGCACGCCAGATCCCGCTTGCCTTTCATGCTCCTCCATCTATCATACTTTAAGAAATGTGAAAGCCTTAAGCGGCTGAATCAAATTACACTCGGCGCATTATTTTGTGGGGGTAAACGTACCTGGAGAACTGTATTAAATAGTAATAGGTAAGAGAGCAGGGTAATGAGATTTCTAAACAATTGTTCGTGTGAACCTGAGGAGAGTTTGCCTGTGTTAAGCCTCGCTAAATTCCAATTTCCTCAACTTGGAGATGGAGTTGATAACACTCAGAGACAGATAAGAGCCTTAAGCCCGAGGCTCTCATCTGAAAGATCTTACTCTCTTTTTAATTACAGTGTCAATGTGATTTACTGAAATTTTCCAGCATTTATCTTTACCTGAATCCTGACACAGATATTCTGATTTCTGGATTTTTCACAGGGCTTAAAAATTCCTCAAAGCTTATGGAGTTGCGGGAACAAACAGGCCGTGCCCGACTCTTGCCTTAAGTGACCTGCCATCCTTTATGAGTCACATTTATCAACGTGCCGCAAATCTCTGGCTCTGTGCTTCTGACAAACATGAAACAACAACCACAGGATAAGTGTTGCTTACCGTAATTATGTTTATGCAGGTCTGAGGTTCACCAAAGCTGCTAATCTCCAGATAAGAATTAGTCAACTCTCAAAATGTGGCCAAGCATGACTAAATGTAGATTGAGACTATTTTCTAACCTCAATTAGAACACAGCTAATCTATGCCAAACATTGTCTGCTTACTTCCCCTTAAGACGTCCTGCTGCTTCTTTGAAGTAAAATGTGCATTTGCTCGAAGACATTTTCTGTGAAGCAACAAAGAGTTGAACTTCTGTCAACAGCATGCTTTCTTCTTACTTTATTCCTTCTGCACTGTAGTTTAATCCCATTCTGGTTTGGCTCTGATATTTTTCTCAATCAGCAAAAA
>NW_007578349.1:241545-274337 GCF_000690725.1 Stegastes partitus
CTTCGTCTGCATCGTCACTGCTGACTGTCAATCAAGCCAGCCACGCCCCTTGCTCCGCAAAATTTTGACGATTTTTAAAAAATTCAGTATTGATTTATTTTCAGATTGGCCACCTGATCTCTAGATTTAACCATGAAAACTAATTTTTAAAAAATCCTGAGCTGTAGGAATGCAGTATTTCAGGATCTGTGATCAATTCTTTTCCAATTCAAGTCTATGGGAGCCAGGGCTTTTTGGAGCCAGCAGCTAGTGGACGTAGTGATATTGCAGGTTTTTGACACTTCCGGGTTGGCTTCATTTTTCAGGGCCGGTTGCTACGTCCATCTTTTATACCGTCTATGTATAAAACCTTAAAATTTGACCAGAGGCGCCCCTGTAGTTCACCTGGTTGAGCGGGCCAGCCATGAACAGGGACTGATGCAGTGGTTGTGAGTTCGACGCCTGCTCACAACAGTTTGCTGCAGGTCCTCCCCACTTTCCTGTCTCACTCTCTCACTGTTCTAACTAATAAAGGCAAAAAGGCCAGAAAAAGAAAAAAAAAAGCTTGACCAGGACATTTAAAGAGTCCAGATTGAGGTTGAAGAAACTTGGTGCACTCAGTGTATTCCACAAGACTTTAAACAGTTGTTGAAAATCCAATAATTAGAGATCTGGCAGTTGTTATAAAGATTTGTGTTGGTTGTTGATTGTACGTATTTACTTTGCCAGAAGGGGAACAACATGCTTCATCTGCTTTATGTTTTACAAGCTTTACTTATTGTACACAGCATCAAGATCAAAACTTTTTGGCGCTTTGGATCTGAGCTGTACAGCATCACACCAGCGTAATGGGTAAAAAGGCAGGTGAGTTAACTCGGTTGTAAAGTCAGAAATGAGTCATTATCAGTAACCAATGCCAATCCCAGGGATATAGAAAGAATTAAATCCGGATTGGAAAGGAACAACAAGCTTTTAAGCAGCACCAGGATGGCGAGTTGTCTCTGTCTACCAGACAGGCTGTGTCTCTCCCAACCCCTTAGTGCTTTCAGGTTCGGATACTTAAAAAGGCTCCATGAGCTGTCTGAAGTTCCAAGAAATCAGAAGCAAGTCTACCCTAAAGTGAATCTGACGACTTCTAATATGATTCACAGAGACACATTTATTAGCTCTAAAATAAAAGTTTTGTTCTGCTAAGAAAGAAAAAAAAACTAATACAGATGATACATTTTTAAAAAAGTGGTTGAGTAAGCAAGATCACGTGTGTGTGTCCATGTGCGTCTGTGATCTTTGTCTTCACACACACATGGATCCCATCAGGTTTGTTCTCTGTTGTCCTCTGAAGCTGGGATCAGTTAAAAATTTGATGCTTAACTTATAGATGGAAACTGTGATCTATTGCCTGCGCTTCTTTGATATGTTCAGACAAGTATGCGCTGACACATGTGCACACACAGGCTCACACTTTTTCTTTTTTTTTTGTTTCATGCACCCTGCACAATACTCTGTACACTGTATGTCCGCGGTTCAGCTTAGTTATTTATGTCCGCAGATCAATTTGATGTTATCATCGCAAACCTAACAATGCTTAAAAATGTCTATTTGTATACAAACTAATCAGTTTCTCCTGCATTAGAATATGACTTCAGACATATTTTAACAATACAGCAGAGAACAATTCTGTCAAGATCCTCTAAATTATGTTTAAGAGGAGTGATTTTTTAAAATTTCTCTCTGGCGCATCATTAAAATGACTGCATTTTTTGTTTTTTGTACATGGAGAGGTGTCTTAAAAAGTTCGATTGGGAAAGAACCACACATTTTCACACACTTTGAATCAAATGTATTTATTTTAGGGTTTTTTTTTAGCTGTTTTTTCATGTAAAATTACAGGATTTCTACTGTCATTACCAGTGAATATATACAGCTGAGCAGCACAGTGTGTTGAGACCTTTATTTGTGGTTGCGGTGAATCAGGACGCGCGTCATTCTTTTTCTAGAGGACACACACTGACTGTGCAGCACTTTGTTGTTCTTGAAAATCTGTCCTCGGTTGTAGCGACTAGTTTGCAGCACGTTACATTCGTCTAAATCCCTCTTCTAGTTAGTGCGGGTCACGAACTGCAAAGACAAGATATGATCTGACAGGAAATTTGCCGACTGAGTTAAATGCAGATGGTTGTGCTGTAGATGAATGATGAGGACAACATTGCTAGAGGCACAGCCAGTCAACAGCGAGATCTGTCCAGAAGAGTGTGTGTGTGTACACAAAGGAGACTCATGGTTGCTGTTGTATGCAAGTGTTAACAGATTTTGCTTGTCTGCAAAGGTCAAGAATTGGATGAAGTTGTGCGTCTCGTTGAAGACGTCTGCATGTTGGTATTCAGGTGTTATGGTCAACTGTGAACGATGAATTTACTGCCTGGTAGACGAGGCTGAGTAGGAGTCTGTGTGTGTGTTTGCATGTACTGTATATAACACAGGGGGGAATTTATACTCACGTCCGTGCTTATCAGTGTTATCCTTTCAAAACCAGATCATTCAGCCACACCATCCTAATCTCGGGCTCCGTTCCTCCCCTGCTCTCCCTCGGGGTGGACATTTAAACACACAACCTCTCCTGATCTCATGATGGAGTTATTCTGTCCCTGTGCTCTGTAATTCACACAGGGCGCACAGTTCAGCGACTCCTCCTCCTCCCTCCCCGGTGCTTCCCCTTTTTTCTTTCCTTTGAACGATGTGATGAAGAGTTGGCATCTAAACCTTTTTTAGAAACAATACTTGCAATGTTCCGGCCCTCTGTTTATTGAAGACGGCTCCGGGGAGATAACGGTAATCAGCAAAAACCACGGCGACGAACTGTGTGACAAAAACAAAGCGTCTGGCCGTGACGCCGCACTGAGAGGAGCGTAGGTTGATGGTATGTTTAAATTATGATTTATTAGCCCGATTAAAACCCCTCAGTTTAGGCCGTTTTGTCCCACAGGGCGGATGTTAAAACACACTACCAGCCAGCTTCTGATCTCATGATTTGGCTCTTTTCTTCTTTCACTGCTCGGCTCAGCCACTCCTTCAGCTTCTTCTCTCTATTTTTTTTGTTGTTGTCATTTATTTCTAACCTCTCACAAATTTTTAATTAATCCTAAATAATACAACAGACATTTTAATGACTTAAAACAAGCATACGGTTTGGACAGACAGCCCCGATCCCAAATATAAACAGGTCGAGCCCCGAGGATGCTTTAACTCGTGCAGCTTTGCTTTGAACTGTGAGGCTGTTCTTTATTTTGTAGACCACAACTCTGTCTCCTTGTGTTTAGTTTGGCTCAGTTCTAACCAAAGTAATCACCGGGGCTGTAGTTCATTGAGACGAGAAAAAAATAGGAGGGGGGAAAGAAATGATTGAGTGATGAGTGGGGGATTGAGGAGGGGAAAAAAAAAAAAGGAGGTCTGAGGAGAAAATGATAACCATCTGGATTCACTTTGGGACAATTTCATCTCTCCTGCCCCCCAGACCCAAGACCTCCAATTTCCATGGTGCCTCCTTTGAGGTGCCATTCCATCAGTGACGGGAGAAATATTTGCCTAAGAGCAAGTGTCATTGTGAACTCTCAGGAAGTGCCCTCACTCCTTTAGTCTAGACATCCCCCAGCTTTCATTAGAGCCTATACTTGCAAGATCGGTGGCCTAAATATCTATTATAGTTGCGGTTTTGATAAATTATTAAGAAACCGGGTTGTTCGGGCTGAGTCATTCTTGATAGACTTTGGCACCGATTGTCCGTTTTCTGTCTTTTTTTATTTGAATATGTGCAGTGAGAGATAGAAATTACTTCAAGCTGTGGCTTTGTTATTAATTTTCTAAGAATGTCTGAGAGGTTAAAGGCCAGGCTGAGTGATGGAAAACTCTGGCTTCCTATTTTAAAGGCAGGATGTGTAAAACACTCGAGCACTTCTGTGTTCTGTGCATATTCCAACATGTCCGGACACAACAAATTGTTTAATCTTCCTTATAGGTCGTATGTATAGCATCTCACCTGTAAATGGTAAAAAAAGGACTTATACACATCTTGACTCTGAGGACAGAATGTGATTAAGTAAAACACAGAAACGGTAAGTAAGTTCAAGGTATTATCTGCACCTCTCTGTGGTATGTAGATGTCTCTTTGTCTTTTTTTTTCTCCTCCCTCTCTTTAACCCAAACAGTCTTTACTGACTTGTCCGGCCCTCCACACACATGCATTTAGGCCTGGAATGATAAATGGCTTTCTTTGATTTGCACAGATGTGTCTTTGGCAGAGGATGGGCTATAATGTGTATAATCAAACTCAGAAGCCACTGGTTGTTATTATTCTCTTTCTTTATGTCTCTTTTCCTGTCTCGCTTCCCTCTCTATTGTTGCCCTACGCAGATAAGTGGCAAATGTGCTGCTGCAGATGTGCTGTTTTGTGTCATATATGGGCGATAACCTCCTGGCTTGAGATTGCGTACTCGCTGCCTGTGCAGACACCACGAATCCCGCGAGACGTAGATTCGTGATGGGCTCATCAATATGCCTTCCAAACTCATTATTCCAGAGACATTAAATCTAATTGATCCCAAATTGAATTTAACTCCTGAGATATTGAATCTGATGCACGTGGAATCAAATCTCGAGGGGGCCTGTTTCTTCACTTACATATCCATCTCAAAAGGCAATTACAATGTGAAGCAGGCCTCTGGGAGTCTTTCTGTTCGGTCCTGTGTAACAGTGTAGTGCTTATCAAATCAGCTTATTGATAACAGGCAGCCGGGGGGGGAACGTGTTGTTCACTGACATCTGGTGGTGAGACCAACGTCATCGAGATATTTATGATCTGTGGCTTCTTTTGAGGCTAACAAGCAGCTTAAATGGAGAAGGCAGGAAGTAGACGGATGAAAAATGTGAGGATGAGGTAAAACTTATAGAGTGCATCATGCCAGATATACTGTAGGAGGAGGGCTGTTGTTTGTAGATTTAATAAGGTGATATATAAAAAAAAAAAAGACAGAGCTGACCAGATGGCCAACACTGAATCAGCTCTGCCAGATCAGGGGGGGCAAGCAAGATCCAAAATGAGGAGGAAATTTTGAGTCCAGGAGAGACCAGATGTCCCTAACAGGCCCCTGTAGGTTCCAGGCCAAAACACTATCAAGCAGATGACTGCATATTAGGTCACACACACACACACACACACACACACACACACACACACACACACACGGAGTGATTGGAAACATTGTCACGACATCACGACCTTGTGCGGGAAGCATCACTCAGCGAGAGCCCATGAATTTCGTCTCATGAAAATATGTTCTTTGTATTAATGTACAGTTTTCATTCCAATACCTTTTTTTTTTTTTAAAGCCGTTCATATTTCTCCAGACATTCTTTCTGCTCGCATACAGTTTACAGTGTATCAGCATCTTTACATTCACACTCCTAACCATTCAGGGGAGCGTGCGTATGCACAAACCCGCTCCACGTGCTCGCCACTTCTGTTTTATATTCAAAGTGATACGCTGGGAGCGGTGTTTTTACAAGCCGGACCCCCTGAACCATGTCCACTCGGCTTCCTGTTGGGGAAAAAAAAAAATCCCTACAATTCTACCTGAGAGAAGTTATGTTTTAAGGCGCGTAGCTCATAGTTGTTTTCAGAAGTTGTTGTGTGTGGCTTTTCTACACAGTCACAGATGACACAAGGCTTGATAGCATAGGATTCATATGATGGATAAGAGCCCAATTCACACCTAAAATGTCTAATGCAGGTACCAGGTGGTGTGGGCTTCTGTCACCAAAAAAAAAAACAACAACTTTCTGTCGTCAGGGCAGCTGCAGATGTACCGACAAGTAAGACATGTCAGCGTTCATATTACTGTAATTTCTGGAGTTAAAAATACAACTTTGTACTCTTTGCAAGCTGATTTTTATTAAAGCATTGCATCTTGTTCCCTATTACAAATTGAGGAAGTAATTTAGAATTCCATTGTGATCCACTAATAAAAGATGCAACCTGCAAAATAATACCATGCAAAATAATAGCATTTCATTATATAATCCTTTTAAAATGTTGTATTGTCTAGTTGTGCCACATTCAGCAGAGCATTGCTGCATCTCAGCACCTCTTAGGTAACCCATGCTTGTTTCCAATTGCCATACTGCATTTTGTATTTTATTTTGACAACAGCAGAAGAAAATGGCCCCATCTAGCTGGCTTCTCAAGATAAAATGGTGATTGAAACATCTATGAAAGCTGCTCTGCGAATCGCTGTACAGCTGCCAGCGAGCTTAGTTTTATCAGCCGCAGACAGAGAAGCAGACAGAGATCGGGAGGTCGACGGACATCAGTTTGTTCCTTCTCTCTCTCTCTGTGTGTGTGTTCTGTGAGTCAGCTTTCTCTAGGATTCCATTAAGCCAAATCAAAATGACAAGATTTGTTCTTAACATTGTAAAACACACTGTAGTTTCTATTTTTTTTTTAAGCTGACTAATCCTTGAGGGAAAATAACTCTCTGTTTGTGAACCTCGTTCCTGCAGATCTTCTGTTCCTACATGACCAGCTGCAGCAGGCACACTGCACAGGGATTAATAGTAATGATAGCACTGCAATGTGTTTCTTTTTTTTTTTCTGTGTGTGCGAGTTCTCCTTGGAGGCATCTGTTGCAGGTTTCAGGCACATGTTGTGGGATTAAGGAATTAGCCATAACAAATAACCCCATGCACACACACACACACCCTTGCCTGCATGCCCACAAGTTACCACATAACACTCAGAACTTACAACCCCCAGACCGCTGTACACATCCACACATGTTCCTCCTGCGCTCCAGTCTTGTAAGCTCCATCTGAGTTCTTCTCCTCTTTCTCCTCTCCGTTCATCTCTGCTTACCCCTATTGAATCGTGGTGACAGTTGTGTTAAAGAAAAAAGGGTATCTCGGTAGCCATGAATGTTGCCTTAATGTTAGGGTTACATTAGTAAAAGATAAGGTAATAGGACAGCGAAAGCCAAGTTGTCAGAGACTCCCTTTGTCTAAAAGGGAAACACACTAAAGAAGACTGAGCTTTCCAGTGTTTCCTCTGGGTTCAGGTTCTAGCTAATCAACAGTGCACACAGCCGTGACTGTTCTGTTCCAGGGGACTGGAGATGGAGGGAGGGCCGGCGGGGGCAGACAGGATGAGGGTCCGGCTTGAAATGGGTGCATGAGGGTAGAAGGAGGTAGAGAGTGCATGTGGTTGCATGATTGAAGGGTGTGTGTGTTCATGTGCCTCAGCGTCTTTTTTTTTTTTGCAGAAGGAAAACCTCCAGGGGCCCATGTGTGTGTGTGTGTGTGTGTCAGTTATTTCTACGTGTAGATGAACAAATTATGTCAGTGGTACCCAGTCACTTAATAATGGAGAGTTAAGTGAGTTGTGTTTTTGAGGCTGTGCTATAATCACTATCAGATGTCAGGGTGGAGGAAAGGGAAGGAGGGAAAGAAAAAGAGACTGTGTGCAAATGAAAAGGAAGGAAGGAAGGAGAGAGCACAGAAAAAAAGAAAAGGAGAGAAAGAAGTAAAGAAAATTGATATGGTTGCTGTATGTGCACGACAAAGGATGCAAATATAGTCGATGCCTATGATAGACTATATGTGCTTTTATCAGGCCAAAGAGAAAAAAAAAAGATGCAATCACAACATAAATATGTGTCGGTAGACTTATACCCAACTATTTCAGTGCATCTCTCCAGTTTGTAAAAATTTGTTTTTAGCATTTTGAATAAAACTAATAATGAAAATATTTTCACATATGGTTTGCCATGTGAGTAAATGATGTGCAAAAAAAAAAAAAAGATTTTCAATTTCAGCATTTTCAATTTTCTAGCCCACTTGTCTGCAGCATATTTTCTCTGATGCGTGGCCCTGTCCCCTGTATGCAAGCGCTGAACTGAAACCCGACGTTTGCTCCTCGCTGCTGATTGGCATCTCCGGGCTGAATCTCCAAACTTGTGGGTGGCATGTTTAGTTTTGCTGCGTATAAAGATGTGTTGCAGCAATTGAGTGTGCAGGGCTCTACTCGTATTCGCCGAGGCTATGTCCTAATCATTGTCAGATGGCGGACAGAGTCCTTGCGTCTGGAGCCATTTACAAGGCCTGCAGCCACCTGGAGGGGGAGAGGAGGGGGAACGAAATCCACCCAACGAGGCTACGCTTTGTTGTCTGAGAAGCAGCCAGATAGAATGTAGGTAGCACATGAGTGAATTAGCGGTCGGCCGAGCAATTTCGTAGGAGAGATGAATGTTGTGTTGGGGCCCAATGCTCCCAATATTTAAAGTGGATTACAAATTCAATCAGAAATGGCTTTTATTTTGATTGTTGAGGTGAATAAAAGCACTTCTTGTTGTTGTACTGATGCCCAGATGTTGTTATTCGCCTTTTTTTATCCACACTTGAGCAGATGTGTCTTGTATGTCAGAATAAACTGTCTAGCAACTAGCAAAGATGACTTATTATTCAATTAATAGCATGTCTTATTAGTATTTGAAACTGTTTACTTGCGTACAATATGCTGTATGGTTTGAGTGAACAGCAGCCTTCGGTGTAAGAGGAAGATGTAAGTGTGGTTTCCTCCATCACTGACTCCTATTCATACTTGGCTCGTGCAGTGGGGATATTTTCCTTCGCCAGTGATTTGCCAGTTATTGCTCTGAAACTGTAGATGTTCTGGAGCCAGGAGTTTGACTCGGCTGCATATGTTGTTTGACATCTTGACGAAAATGGTTTAGAAATTAGGAACATGCTCATAAATAGTAAAACAATCAATCTGACCAAACTTCATATTCTGTTTTTGCGTTTTTAATAAGCTCAGGCTGGCGCAGACGAACGTGAGCGGCTCTGTCGGGCGAACCGAAACTCAGCAGAGGAAGGTGAAGGATGTCAAATAAAATATAAATGGAATATTTAACATGCAGCTGGTAAAACAATGAATGCTTTAAAAGACTGACTAAAATAGTCTGTGTTAAAAAATGCCCACACTGTGGCAAGTTTTTGAGACATTTCCATACTCTTTATTGTACTTCCAAGGAGTTTAAAGAGTTTGGATAATGTTTCTGTGTGTTTGTACTATGCTGTCCTTTTTCTTTCTCTTCTGTAAACCTTCCATTGCTCCAAAATAATCTATTTAAACTTACACAGCTCACATGATTTATTGAGACATTTGTTAACATCTGACTTTGCATGTCCAACTTGTACAGTATGAAACAAGCTGTGTGACTTTTCATCAGCAGCTCATTTGATCATCTTCGAATCTCAGCTGGCAAGGATGTTATTGTGCCATGCAGATCTCAAAAGCTGATTCCAAACCTTTTCCCTGACCTCGTGCAAATGTATGTAATTAAGCAATGAAAACTTGTTTGAGCTGTGCCATAGCCAGGCCTTCTGCTGCAGGAAATTAAGGATAATCTGGAGGCTGTGGACGCTCTTTGTTGCCACAAGGCACTCTCAAGGTGAAGTGGCTCTCCTTCAAGATTGGTTTTCATTCCGTATGAATTAGTTTTGCGTGTTTCTGCTTACCGTGCCCCTTCCGTTACCTCTCTGTGTTATTTACTGTCTGCTTGCGTGTCTGGTTTTTATTTGTGCATCTTACTCATAACCTCGTCCATAATCGCGTTATTGTATGCTTGTAAACGCATCTCTAGAAACATCGCAGCGACGGTGACGCCGACAAAACTGTAATTCTTTTGTGTTGTTGTTTGGAAGTGTCAGATATCTGTTTTGAGACTGCTGGGTAGTAAAGGATTGCATATTGGATAGAGATGCATGTTATAAATGAGAAGTGAGAGGCTGTACTGTATGGAAGTAAGCAATGAGGTCTGTAGTAGTGCAGCACTATGCATGTCTTAAACACAGTGCTTAAGCTGTCCATCACAACAGCTGGCCTTGAATTTAATGTCCAGTTTTAAAGTCACACGTGCACCAAGCTGTGTAAGAATTTCACATAGTTTAAGTCCAACATCTGACATAATGTTGACCTAAAAATGTGCCTGCATTCAGAGTTAGTTCAACAGTGGGTCTAATTTTAGGTTGTAAAAACATTTCACTTCTTCACCGATAAGAGGCTCGGGATGAGCATCTGATTTATGTGTGGCTTTGCTGTTTTTGTGTAACACAAGTGGAAAAGAAAAGACAAAAAGAGGAGGGTTGTTTGATTAATTAAGTGGAAGGACAATGGTGTGCCTCGGGTTTCAGCTGTTTTGATCTTCCAGACGTACAAAGTGCATCTATCAACCTGTTCTTTTGCAAGTGAAGACCCCATGTCACGGCTCATTTAGCAGGACACTAATTTAAAATACAAAAAAAAAGGATCCTATTTGTCCTGGAGAACAAATGAGATAAATTATCAAGTGTCCTGAAAAACATTGTGTTGTCTTGGAACATAACTTTCTTTAGACATTGGAATGGCAGAGTGGATGTATAGAGACTGTAATTTTGAAAAGTTTTTAGTTTTCGATCACACCCTGAAGTGCTTCGATTGGTAAGAGCAGTTTATGGCTGCTGAAGGTCTGATAAAATCACTGATAAAATGCAAAGTAAAGTGAGTTAACCTTCCAACACAAACATTAGTTAAGCTGTTAGCTTCATTTTTGAGCCACTTGTCGCTGTGGCTGTTCATGAAACCTGTATTTTATGTATTAAAAAGGTGATTTTAGCTTTATAGGCCCAGTCTGGACCATTGACCTGTTGATAAATCTGCAAATGGGCTTCCAACAGGGTGAAGACTTTAACTAGAATGTCTCTGAGAACCTGATAAAGTCCTTCCATAGATCCACTCGGCTGCTTCTGTCTCGTCATGTAATCACAGAGCGAGTTGTTGAGATCGGTGCCAAACCATCTGTTGCAGCATGTCTTGCTCTTATTGTTGGCTCCGACTGATCAGATGTCTCCAAGATAAAAATTGCGTGATGGATCAGAATTTGAATATCCAAAGATTCTGAAGTTCTTTGCACAGTTGTGTATGTTTTAGATTACATCTCCGCAGAGAAACTTGTTAGTCTAGGGCGTGCTCTCCATCTGATATTCCAGCCTTATGCCATTGAAAATATCCTGGAAAACGATGTCTGAAAACTCCCTTTTGACGTTTAAAAAGAGTATTTACTGACCTCTTGTTTAATGTGAAGCCATTTTGTAGCTTTAAAAGCCATCTTGTGATAATAAACAAGAAAATGGCTAATGGTTTAAAACGTTCCTACTTTTCCGTGTTGAGTCACATTTACCTTGTTAAACATCCCAAGTTGATTTTGCACATATTTCAGCCTCACAGTGTCGAGGTGAAAATAAGATTCCAGAGCGAACAGGCGGAAAAGATTTGGTAACCTGGCAGGTAAACGGATTTGTTCCTTGTTTTAGGTCTCGAAGTCGACAGAACACACTGAGGGGTCTATGGAGGCAGTAATGAGTCATATCCTTCTAAACTGCTGCTTTCTATCTCGGACACCTCTTAAAACTCACCCTGCAATGACCATCTCACACATGCACGGACCCGTACGGACACACAGCTCTAACCTGTTCACGACTCTGTACTGTACTTCACACCTCTGGGGGTGTTTTCTGGAGAAACAAATCACGTCAGGAACCAACGTGAGCATGTCAATCAGACTTGTGCAAACACAGCCGACGTTTTCTGGCAGGTGTAAACAGCAGGGGTGGTCCGCGCTCGCTTCGACGTTGACGGACGGGATGCATTTTTGTTGAGTCTTTCTGCTGACTGTCATCAAGTAAAATGATATGCGGAAATATTTTCAGTAACAACACTTTGTGGCAAACTAAAAACAGAATATAGGCAAATGAAGTCTGTCTGTCTGTGTGTGTGTGTGTGTACGATCCGGTTTCTACTGAAGCCAAACATCCCTTAATACAAATGCTTAATATATCAGTTTAGTACACTCTGTATCTTTCTCCAGTTGCTTTTCAATGCTATGGAAATATTAATTCCATTGATTTCTTACCTTGTTATCCATTAATTACCATTTTCTACTGTTTCCCATTTCCTTCTCTACATATCTGAACGCCTTGCTCTAAAGCTGCATTTGAACGTAGCAGCCTCAACACTGATTTCTAGCCTGTAAACAAGTTGATAGTTTTCTCTGTAATTGAATCCTTCCTGATCACTGTAGAGGCAGTGTAACAGAAAAAAAAAACCCCTCATGCCGTGTATAGCAAGTAAAGTCATTTGTGATGTTTTTGCCCCATTAACCCTCTCAACCCCAAAACCTGCAGATGGGTTTGAAATGCATTTATGTGACAAATGATGGCATATATTAAAGCCAGAAACTGTACACTGCAAATAATCTGGGACTCTTTTTTTTTTTTCTTCTTTTAGACATGATAGATAATTTGGCTTGTTTTAAAAGTGTTTTTAGTCCTTGATTTTACAGTACAATCTTAAATTGAGCATTAAAAATCATATTTCAAGATTTCTTATCAAGTAAAATTTACTTGCTGCATGGACAGATCATTTCACTAGTTTAAAGTCATTTTCTTCTCAAATGTAGTGTTTATATCTTATAGATAGATACAACTTTATTGATCTCTTTGGTACAACCTCGGGGAAATTGTTGAAATATGTGCTTATATTTGGGCTACCTTTTTTTTTTGCAGTGTATAAACAGTGACAATCTTTGGATTTAAACTTTCTGATCAAATTGCTGTCCCACTGGGAAAAAATACCAAATCAAAACTTAAACTTTTGATGTTTCATCCAACTCATTTAGGCCTCTTCTACAAATTTACCCAGAATAATAAAAAACCTCTTGCTCTAACCACATGTGTTAAAAAAACAACTAAAACTTCTGCCAGTAGACAATTCTCTGCTGTTTCCCAGTTCTGTCTCTATATATGTTTACAGTTTTGTCTGATGCTGCATTTGGATGCATCAGCCTCAGTTCTGATGCTTTTCTGGCCTGCAGATGATTTGATAGTTTTCTCTGTAATTGAATCCAACCAGATCACGGTCAATGCAGTAACAGGAGTTGCTGGCTGTGAAATATTCTCCTGAATGTTTGTCTAACAGAGACAGAGAGAGACAGTGCAACAGAGAAGAAAAACTTGTGTTAGTTAGTTCAAAGTAATTTGTTTTGCTATCTTACGCTGCCATGTCTCCTTAGTTTGACTTTACTTAGTCTCGGATTTAAGATTTGTGTGGCGGTTTCACATAGGAGGGCCTGGACACGGGGCATCGGGCACGCTGCCAGCTGACATATAGGTTTTAATAATGTGATTGCTGGTGTGCACTTTTTACAATGTGGGTGGGGTCCATGTGTGTGTTCCAGCATGTATGTGTGTGTGTGTGTGTGTGTGTGTGTGTGCCAAGCTAACAGAAGTGCTTCACAGCTGTAATGTGTGAGCGCAGGGTAAAAGGCCAGGCTTGCTGAGTGATTGCCACATTACCCATAAGTATGAATCAATCTTCTGTTCAGACATTCGGCTATTTACAGACTCACATGAATTTGATCATGTGTTTTCTTTTAATGGTTTTCTAGGATTTACTAAAACCTCTATGGCAGCACTGTTTCGCTGCACATGTTGGAGGATGGGAGGTTTGAAGAATGAGACCAGAGTTCAGGACAATTTTATTATTGTCAGTGTTATAAATGCACTGACTTGGCAGCTCCAGTCAATGTGGTATCATGAGTTTTTTCCCCCATTTATTGAGTTTATTTCGGCGACTCAATTAGATTAACCCCCACCTAAATTTCTGCTGCTGAAGAGTTAACGTCTGTATGGATTGTAAAATGCTGCTGTGGTATTGAGGCCCAGCAAATGCAAATAAACTCTCCACCTATATGGGAACCGTAAAAACCTGAGGTGTACGTATTAACGTTTAAGCGTGTGGATCCTTGTTTGTTTATGGCTCCGTGTGACTTCCAACGTAAACATGCTGATGCTGCGATCTGTCCGTCATCTGAATGCAACGTGTCTTTGTTTGCTCGTTTAAACGTTCTCTCATCACTACAAGATCAGCAAAACAAGCGCGTTACAATAAAGCGCACGCAGAGGGACGCTGTGAAAGAAACGGCAACAAGAGAAAATGTGTCCGTCTGCATTCGTACGTGTTGCCACTGCAGGCTGTGTGGAGTCATCCTACCTGTCAGTGTTTTCATTGCCTATTGTAAAGCAGAGAGTGAAATGACAGTTTTTAGGAACTCAGTGAAAGAAGGGATTTAGGCAGTAATCCGCCTCACTGATCCTTTTTAGAAACAACCAACCGCCTGGCACACAGCCTGGCTCTCGCCACGACACGCCTGCTTTTGATACCTGAAGGCTGAACTGTAAACTGACACCCACAGTGGCATTTTCTGCTTTCCACATACCTCAGATCAGACGTAAACTGGATGGTATTTCCCTCGGTTGATAAAATAACTGCTTGATGGCTTGCAGGTGAGCAGAGGTGGGCTAACCCTCCCCTCCAGCCACCAGCTTTTTAATATTAATGTTAGCGTTTGTGACAGCGCTTCTCTGTTTGACCTTTCGGGCACGACTGTTTGCAAGAATGCAAAAATGATCCTACTTGTCACGGTGCTCGTCTTCACTCAGGTCACGTCGAACAGAAACGGATAAGATTATGTTGTTTAAGTACGGATGGTACAAATAAACATCGACTTCACAATCGGAGAGGAGAAAGTTAGGTGTCCTCGGTGCAGCTCGTGTTTTTTGAATCAATGTTTAGATGAAAGCCAGACTTAGTTCAGCTTGTTTAGAGCAAATGGTTTTTGTCTTTCGCCGAGCTGTTGCCAAAAAGATGAGCTACAGTTATTAATCTCGCTCCATAAATGTTCCTTTCTTCTTGATGTCAAGCCCGGATCTGGGTTACATTTCCACATTCTTGTAACGGCAGTGATCAATGTCCGTATATTAGCAGCTGTGTCTCAGCTCCGCAAACAAACTCATATTTCATTTTTTTACGTCTTTGTGAAAGTTTAAAAAAGATGCTTTTTATTTTAATCTGCGTAAGACTTGTGTCATGTTAGGACTGTTAAAACATGGACGACTTTGGGCTTAAATGTTACTGGAGCTTAAAGAAGTGCTGTTCTGGACTGTTTTTTTTTTAATGCACAGCAATTACCAATGCCATTTTCTTTGTTGATAACTGAATGGCACCCTTATTGGAGTCACTGCAATACATTTAATTTCTTTTTTCCACTGGCTGCGGTTTGAAAGATGTATTAAAGTTTGTTGAAGCTTTGATTTATGGACAATCTGGCCTTTTTAACACCTAATGTGAATTGACCTCTTTGTCAGATGGCGGTTCTGACTTAAGGGGGGGATAACATATGCAGAAAAGGCCACAGGACAGACACACAACATGGAGAGACAGACACATAGTCTCTCTGCACACACACACACACTTTCACATGCATAAGGCTGGAGTGGTTTATAGGGTGGCAATAAAAAGAAACGCTGTGTGAAATGAATCCAGGGTGAGTTACAGTTTTTTTGAGACTGTGTTTTCTTAGAGATGAAGAAATGGACCCGCCCAGAGTGCCGTGTTTATATAAGGAATTTTTATTTGAGTTTAATTTTCCAACTCTACAGGTGGGAATCTGTGCGACTTGACCCTTCAATCACTACATCTATTAAAAATGTGCAGCTCTTGGCACGCAGCCTTTGTGTCTGGATTACAGAAAACAAAAAAAAATGCTCCAAACACACCGTTATATGTTTTGTGTGATTTCATTTAACTTGCTACATCAAATAAATGAAACGCACGAGGCTGCTGCGCATAAAGAAAGGCTGAGTCGGAGGAAACCTGTTTTCTTTGATGCTCCTGGGTAACGCTGGAGCCGTCCTGTTTTGTTAGTTAATTAAATTAGAATATCACAAGTGTACAAAACAATGAAAGCCTGCCTTCAGGGGAGAGCTGGTTTGTGAGAACTTCAATCTTAAAATCTTTGTTGCGGTGTTTTACATTAATACTCTGATTGTATTTGTTTTTCTGAGGGGCTTTTGTTTTTTTTTTTCTTATTGTGTTTTCTTGTGTTTGTGTGTGCAGGGATTCTAGAGCTGTGGGACCAGATCCACCACCTTTGAGAGTCAACCCTCATTTACAGGTAAAATCAAATGTTTCATCATAAAGTCCAGTCAGTCACATGCTCTGTTCCCAAGCAGTGTTTTCCTGCATTTACAGCACTGGATATATTTGAATTATTATCTCCATTAAATAGCAATACCTTACATCTAAGAACCCTTTGCAACACTGACGCTCTTCTTCCAATCATTTCACTTGATATGAGACAAACAGTGCAAACCAGTCATGATGCATAACATCAAGATGTGCTGTAAATAATTATTTCAAGATCCTGACATGTCGGAGTCGATGACGTGAATTTAATCTTTGCCAGCAGCGCAATTTAGTGATAAAGCAACCTGCTGCGTGTCAGCTTGTGTACACCAAACACTGCGCCAGGGTCAGCGCTCTTTAGAGACAGTCATCCTGATCGGAAAAAGAACTGAATGGTTTTTATCCTTCATGAGCCGGAGTCTGACAACTTTTGTGTAATGTTGCTGGCAAACACAAAATCCTCCGTCTCAGCTTTCACATTGCCGAAGGAATTATAGTAGAATAGAATAGAATAGAATAGAATAGAATAGAATAGAGAAGAATAGAATAGAATAGAATAGAGAAGAATAGAATAGAATAGAATAGAATAGAATAGAGAAGAGTACAATAGCATAGAATAGAATAGAATAGAATAGAATAGAATAGAATGTTATTGTCATCATGCACAAAGTACAACGAAAGTAAAAGACAACTCCAGTGGTGCAAAATACAAGTTTAGAAAAGACAAATAAGAATATTTAAATACATTTACAAAAGGAGCCAGTAGGAAGTATATACAGGTAGGAATGAGCCAAACGGTAGAATAAATATATAGCACTGAACACTGTGGATGTGGATGAGAAGTATAAATACATGAATAAATAATATATAATAATATATGAAATATAATAATTAAAAAATAATGACAATATAGTATAGTATAATATGAATAATACTTCTATGATATGACAATATGATTTCTCAAAATCAGTGTAATGCAGTGAAGAGTTATCATCACATCTCACCAGTTTAATCTAATATATTTAGTTGGCATATCAGCTCCTCTGTAGGAAAGCGTAGCCGCCCTCAGTGCGGTCAGTTGTGGAGGAAACACTGCTGTCTGGTTTCTGTATGACACAGCAGCAGCCTGGAACCTCTGAGTGGGAGACACATGTTTCAGCAGAGCCATTACTGCTGTAACCTGAGAACGTGTTTCAAAGCGCACACGTGCACGCCGACACACTCACAAATGCACATATATAGGCAAGGAAGTGCACACGTAAACCTGCACACACACACACACACACCTACACACACACAGGTGTGCTGGAAACAGCATCTTTCAACATGACAGGCCTCCACCCCAAAGTACGCAGTGCAATTGTGTGTGTGTGTGTGTGTGTGTGTCTGTTGAAGTGCATGAGCGTAAATTAAGAGGAAAGTAGCTGTTGGTGAGGTCATGAACTTGTACGGGAAAATAGGAGCTTCCCTGTGCTTTTCCATTACATCTCACTCCAAGGATGTCTGTTGTGCGTTTGTTGTAGATACCAACCAGACTGTGCATAAATATTCTCCTCAACTGATAAATAATCATGTTCCTATAATGTCTCCTGAGAGACATCGTATCATCGGTGAGGTGTCTTTTCAGGTTTTGGCGGATAAAACAAAAATAACGAAACCATATTGGCACTTGAGTGACTCTTACTGATGAATTAGTCTTTATAACTTCCACAAGGGACGTTTAACTCTGACGCCTTGTGAGATGAGTAAAGATGATTTAATAATACTGTATAAAAAGACAAAGCAGGTAATATCTCCGTATTATTATATTAGTATTTGGAGGGAATCAGTGTAGAATGCCTCAGAAATAACATCCAAAGCTCTTAGTGTGCACTTCCACAGCAGTTTGTGGCGATGCAAGGTGTTTGTCCCCAGGGGGACCAACATTCTTAATACAGTATTTTCATTCAGCTGTTGCAATCTAAGATATATCAAGAGATAATACAAGTTAAAAGCTTCAAATACTTTTTTTCCCCTCTACAAATATTTCCTGCTGCCAAGTCAGGTAGTTTGAGACGTCTCTTCCCTCTTAACCCTCTCAATGCCACAACCTACTGGTGAGTTTGAAAAGCATGTTGTCTTTAATAAATGACCAAAGTGACACCATTTGTAAGAGCTACAAGCTGCAAAATAAAAACCATTGTTGGATTTTCACCTGTCTCCTGGCCCTTCAGCTGTTCATTGGAAGAATGTGACCAAATCTAAGCTTAAAATCCTAATATTTCATCAAATCACTTTATCCTTTAAAATATTGTCAAACATGAACGGTTTTCTCAAACTAGACTCTGTAAAAATAAACAAATCTGTCCTCCTCAATATAACTATTTAGCCATTAGTTACTCTGATATGACCAACAGTGACATGACAGGAGCTCTTCAGCTAAACTCAGTTGAACTGCAGGCTGTGCTTCCACGGAGCTGATAGGCGATACAGTCGTGACTGGATAATCCGACACTAAATGTAAAACCTTCTGTTATGTTGGATAGCAAAGCGATTGTCAAGACGGAGGTCGAGATACAAGGAGGGCTTGATGCTTGAATGGCCACTTCCACCCCGGGGGGGCGCTCCGACAGGGTGGAAGTGGCCGGAACGCACAGGCAGTACTTGGCTGCTGATGCCAGTTTAGTTAGCGGTCACAGTTCTGTTTCCATCATCGGCGATGGTGGGGGAGTGGCAGATATGCTCCACCGTTACCATCCATGTTTACTTCCGTAAACACTGAGCATGCTCACTGCGTGTAACGTCGTTGTGTCCTCTTCTACACATGCGGGACACTTTTGGGTTGTATGACGTTCACACAGCAGATCACATATAAGTCGTGTTTAATTAGAAATGTGAACGAACTCGTAAAAAAAATCTGATTCCACAAAAAAATCCAAATTAAGCATTAAGTCCTGCAGTCTGAACGTAGCCAATCTGTGGAATTGTTCAGTCAGATAATATACTGTTATCCTTATTTGTGACATAAAATGTCATGTCAGAGTCGGACTCCAAGGCTGTCGGTATGTTAAGGCTGTTTTTAATGGGTTCTGTTTGTTTTTCCTGAAAACCTGTTGGATAGCAAAGTTTTTGGATTGTTAAGGGTTGGATTATCAAGTCACGACTGTATATCTAAGTAGTAAAATATCTATGCCATGCAAAGTTGTCATTTTGTCAGCATATGTAACACTTGTGGGAACGCTAAATGCATTTTTTTTTTCATGGTTGTGCTGTTTCCGTTGAGGTTCAGGGCTTTATGTTGCAGTGGAAGCTGAGCCCACAGTGAGTAAAAATGTGACCGCAGGAAATAAAGAAAACGCCACAACTGCTTTAGGATGAAGGCAAATAGAGTGCACTGTAGCCAAGCTTTCACATTAGAAGGCTTCACTCAGCTGCCCAGTTCTCTCATCCAGTCACCGTCTGCAAACTGCTCTGATGATGATTTTCTTTACGTGCAGTTGTTCTCGCCACCACCTTTGTTTTTTGTTTTTTTCACTCTTTCTCTGCACACAAACAGCTGTTCACATGCTTCAGCAGCCTACTAGCCTTCAGCAGCAGCCACAGAAAGTACTTAGTGGTCTAAAAGAGGGAACAGTGGGCTTTCTTATAATCCCTGTTTGGGTTAGAACAGACTCCTAAATAAACTGCTGCAATGGGACACCACTGTTTACCAGCAGAGACAGGATTGTATTCAAAGTGTAGCCGTGTTGTTTCTGAAGTCATTCAGCTGTGATGACAAAAAACAGAAAGCAGGACGGCTGCAGTGATGGAGGACAGGAGGAAAACTCACTAAAGTGGAGTCTCCGCAAAAGCATCAATAAGCATAACACATGAAGCTATCACTGTAAACAGAATTAGAGCAACAACTTGTGATTGTCCAAGATAGGTTCTGGCATGAAAACAAACTAATTACTTTGGAAACTTGCACTGCCACAAGATGTCAGTACAGGGGAGAGTGTGTGCAAAATATAGCACTATGTTTGTCATGTTTATCCACATTGTTATATGCATGTTATAATGCGGGACATCTGCAGATTTAGTTATAATGAGATTATTATTGTCGGTCATTAGGCTTCACCGGGCCTGTCTGAAAAACAGGCTGCTCCAATTCAAACATCAACACTGTACAGAACTGTCAGAACAGGATGGACAGTCAAAAATGATTAAAGTCATGCAGATCCTTGTCTAAACCTGGCGCTGATGCTAACCACAGTGCCACGGTACAGCACGACCACTGGCAGCTTCTTCTGCTGTGTTCATAGACAGATCATCAGTGTCCTCCAACTGCAAGGTTTGTCTTCTAGAGACATATCAGATGGTGGAATACAAGTAAACTCAACTGGGCTTGATTTGTGTTGGGTCATGTGAGCACAGAAAAATCCTGGCTTATTTAAAAAAAAAAAGAAACAGATATGCATGTCCAAAATATTCCCCCTAATTAAAAGTAATGGCCGTGAAAATACTTAACTGAGCCCACAAGTTCGGGGCACATGTCCCTCTCCATCTTCTCAGCGTGCAGACACACATTAAATGTGCACGCACTGAGATTTTCGACTGAAACACACACACACACACACACACACAGAGCGACCTTGAGGGTGTTAGCAGTGTTGACGTTTGTTTGGACGCTGCTTCAATTCCTCAGACTGCTGCGAGGTCACATGCCTTGACATCAAAGAAAAGAATTTCTTCCTGGGCGACACAGAGAGCTCCGGTGTTTATTCTAAAACTCTGACTGTCTCGCTGTCTGTGTTTCTGTCTGTTTTTTGGCAGCCTTCGTCCCTTGCCTGTCTCATTACCTGTGTACAATATCTGCACCACTGTGACTGCGACTCTTTTTCTTTCCAGCTTGGTCTCATAGTTTCTACCTGCCTTTATTTTTGGTTTGGATTTATCAGTAAAAAAAAAACTCTGCACGCTTTCAACGCAGAGAAAGATTTAACCTTTATTTGTTGCTATGTATGTTTCGTTGTCAGCCCCTGTGCTTTCTCACTCGAACGCCATTTAGCCGAAATTGGTGATTGCTCCATTTCGCTTCCATTTTAAACAAACACTCCTTTGTGTAGCAACGCGTCTTTAAATCACAGCCAGCTGAAATCCTGTTGAGAAACACGTAGTCGGTCTTTGTGGTTTGGAGTGTTTTCCACCTGTCTCTTATAACTCATTGTGCTCATCTTCACACGGCGAGCGTGTTCGGTATGATGTGATTTGTGCTTTGGTTACTGGCTACAAATCAGCTTGGTTAAAAAAAAACACACAAATGGAGACGAGAAGCAGAACAACAGCACATGTGAACTGAGAAACTGGAGTCAATCTGTGCAGCATACTAGAGTTTATAAAAAACATTTGATGACAATAAGGGTGCAACAGGAATACTAATGGAGTTTGTGAATTGCGAGGGACAATGCGTTTTCCTCTCCAAAGAAACCGAAACTCTTTTTCTGCGAGATCTACATTTAATGGAGCGATTGTCTTGTCAACCAGCGTTGGAAGCACCAAGCTGTGCCTTCACTGTAGAGTAATTCATGTGCATGGTTAGCTGTGAGGTTTTCTTCCCCCCAGGGATGTGTTTTGTTTTGATGTCCTCCGCTGCAGCCAGATGAATGGCCACATGGAGAGCCGGGCGAGGGGGGAGGAGGGGACCGTTGGACATGTTAAAGGACACCTGTGGGGGCTTTGTGGGGCCTCCCCTTGATGGACGGGGTTCCGCTTCAGGTGGCAGTAATTTCTCTAAGCCGTGGGGAGGGGGCGGTCGGGTTGGATGTTGTGTGTGTGTGTGCGAGTGTGTGTGTGTAGCATGTGTCGACCTGTGTCACAAATTTGAAAGCAGGTTAGAGGTTTGTAAGTTGCGGTGCTTGTCTGTGTTCCCCCCCATATCCTAACTTTATTGCTGTAGAGATTCTGTGTTTATTTATGTGTGTACACGGGCCTATCTCTCAAATGGTAATTGCTTCTAATACCAGAGGGAACACCACACAGATCGTGACAGAGTCTCACCCACAACTAATGATTATGTAAATATGATAGCCATCTGCAGACGTGATCGTGCGTGTGTGGGTGTCCTGCCTAATATACTTTTATCTCTTATCATACGGAGATCAGCTGTTAGACAAATGTGGCATTGTTGAAGGCCGAGGTAGAGCCAAATGCGCGCCTGCATGCGTGCTTGTGTGTTTGTGTATGCGAAGTTGCGCTTTTACTATTTCAGGGCCTCATCTGTTCTCTGCACCTGATACTGAGCTGGATCACTTGGTATTTCAGATGAGAAGACGGGAGCTTGTTATTAAATGTCACAGGCCGATCTTCTAGAATAACCAATAATGTTCCGATGACTACCTCTCCTACACACACACGTGCACAAGCGCACAAACAAGCGCACGTAGTCTGCTGGTTTAATGTGTGAGGAGAGAAGACTGTGCTGTAGAAAGAAGTGAGGCTGCGAGAGGAATTTTTGAATCATGTGCCAAAGTGCGACTTCGTGGCTCCGAAGCTCAAATTCTACTTTTCATAGTTCAAGAATTCACATTGATTATTATAATCTGTCACAGGGATTTGTGTGGACGCCTCAAATGATATTATCTGGTGGAGATAGAACACAAAGGCCCATGAATGCTTCTTCACATCTGTGTGATATAAATTTCCTCACCTGTCCAGATGTGCAAGATGTCCCCATCCTCACCGCACAGTTCCATTCTTATACAACTGAGTTGCAGAGTTGACAACATTTACGTTTTCCTTTCCTACATTTTTGCACTAAAGGTCTTCAGTTTGAAAGCGCCACCGTGTAATGAGGTAGGACGGGAAGATGGAGACATAATTCGGTGCAGGATTTAGCAGACTAGGGTTCATATCCCGTGTGGGACCATCATACTTAGACTCCAATTTTGTTTTCACTTCCTTTTTACATTCCATTTCCACTCGCTCTCTGGTTGGATGTCGGCACCAGAAGTACGTGGTTAGGTTTAGGAAAGTATGCTCCGTATCACAAAGATAACTACATGTTAGAAGCTCGGTCAAGTTTAGCCACCAACGTTACTTGGTTAGGTTTAGGAAAATATCACTATTTGGGGTTAAAATGTGAAGGTTTTTTCTCCATTTTCTGCCCTACCAGGGTGATGAATCCCACCTCATCTAGTATATGATTGGTTGGCTGAGAAGGAGCAACAGCAAAGCAATAAAATCAATGGCAAAGATATGTTGATTTGAAACATAGTGATACAACAGAAACAAATATAATCTGGCAGAAAGTACGTTGACCCCCTCCCCAAATGCAATGCTATGTAATTTAGTTGTATAGGAATGTAATCTGGTGTCCCTCAGACTGTCTGGACCACAAAAATGCAAATGAAAAGAAAGAAGAAAATGAATGTTGGCACTTGTTTTGTGTATTGACTGTATGTACTCTACGCTCCCCCAGGTAAAGGTAACAAAAGTGGTTTGTTCATATAAAAAAAAAAAAAAGATAAAATCAAAATCTGGACACTTTCTAGCACTTGTCAGCAGGTAATCTTTGCATATATAAGGAGTGAAAGAGTAACAGTGGGTACAATATGTGCAGAATATCTCTACAAACCTGCTCCAACCGCTTCTATGGGTTGGAGCTGAAGGTTGGGATAACGCTCTATTACAGTTTCTGTAATTTCGTTATGCAATACCAACATTCTTGCAGCTGTGCTTTAAAGAACATGCTTTGTAGATGCAAATCAGCACAGATTCATCAGTTGATTCTCTTACCTCAAACACACGCACTGATGTCAGTCATTCATGCTCTTTAGGGAGTAATGAAAAGATTGAGTTACAGTCAGTGACTCGCTGTTGTGGATACCTTAAATTTAACTGCACGATCTCTCCACCCTTTCCTGTCTTTAATCAAGAGGGCGATCCTTCAGTTTGAAAGCATTATTTCTTCAATTTATTTTCAGATTTGGCAATGCTTTCCCTCAAAATGCTGCCCCTTTCTCAAGCAGCACCTCAACTCACAGTGAATGTTGCTGCACAAATGTCCCGTGCTTCAGCTTCACCGTCGTTCCTTCTGCTCACGCTGCTTCTGTGCGCTCGTTAAATTTCTGCTCTCAGGTTTTTCTCTCCTTCGTGGATCTTCGTGCAAACAACCAGTGGAGATTCCCCCCAAAAACATAACACCACCTATGATGTTGACCAGTGAGATCGTTACTGCCTGGTGGTAACCACAGCGACCGCTGGTTTTCACTATAGCTACATATAATAGGTTACAGCCGCATAGCACGTTGGATTCCTGTCGCCTCACCAGAAGACAGAATTGGGTCAATTAGATTTTTTCCAGCATTTCTTACTGCAGTTGCTGTTTAACTGGGTTCACAGATCAGATCAGACTAAGAGACAAACACATAGATGTTCACTTTGTTGTGTGTTGCCTGGTAACAGTGTGATATTACTAAACGTAACACTTGAAAGCCAACCATATGATCATGGATGCACCCCGATGCTGCAAACATGCCTTTACTGGATACATCTGAGAAAATGAGCAGCATTAGGATGAAATCATGGCCTTGATTTGTGTGGTCCATGATGGCAGGTTGATCTGCTGAACCTGGTAAACGGTAGAATGGGACGAGACAGTTTGCTTTGGTGCTGGTTGAGAGAGAGAGAGGGCAGGGTTTTTAGGAAAAGCATCAAAATCTACATAGAAATAATGCTCTTTAACTGAAGGAATAACCCTAAAAAAACAGAAACTAAACCCCGCTCAGGCAGAACATTATGACACCAACCAGGACAACGTGATAGCAATCGATTAATCAAACTACTGTGGAAAACAAAGACCAAAACCAGACCAACTCTGAAGGTGAAAGCCCATTTTTTTGAGACAAATTCCCATAAAACCCAACTCTACATCCAAACCCCTAACCCTTGGACCAGAGAGTGCTACCAAGATGGCGACGGCCTCTCGCCTGGACATCCTCTCTTGTACTTTTGTACTCCAGCCGAGACCAGGGAATGCAACCAGGGAAACAATGGCCTCTTGCCTTACAAGTCTTCCCTTCACCAATTCCAAAACCTAACCCTAACCAAAAAAACACGTCAGAAATCTAACACCCAAGTGGTTTACAAGATGACACTAACCTACAACAAGGTGAACGGAGAGCAATGAAAACGTGCGACGGCCAGTGCCTTGCCTTTACTTCCTACCCCAAACTGCTTTGTCGTCGGACACGGCACAGGAAGCTATCGAGACAGATTTGAAAAACCTAACTCATTCCTCATGTTGACCTTGATCTTCTCAGGCTGCATTCTGGGGGAGTTTTTATTAAGAGTGTAATAAGACCACTTGTCCAGTAGAAATAGATTTAAAAGTTTTCAAAGCCATGTATTTATCAGATGTTTTAATAAGTGCACTATGGCTTTCCTCACTCTATGGGTGTGTGTCACAGTCCTAACTGAACCCAAAATGTGGAAGCAAGTCAATACAAGCAGATCACCATCAGATACTGAAGGTGCTTGATTACAAGTTCAACCTGATTTTCGCCAGTGAATTGATTTCCTGCCATAGCATCTTCAGTCATCAGCTCAGCAACGTTGGCGTCCATATACAGAGACGCAAATTCCATTAGTCACTGAAGGCACCGTGTTTTAACAAGTCTGTGATGAAGCTGCAGCTGTAGGGAGAAGATCACCCAGATCGTGAAATGTAGCGATAACACACAAAAGGTACTGACATTAACACATTTTATGGAGTGACGAGATGCTGCCAAAAACCTCAACAGAACATTGTTGTGCAATAGTGGTAGAAAGAGACTGTGTGGGGATATCTGTTAATGCGATGCTGTGAACTCGACATGAATTGACATCATGTGGCGTCAATAAGAGGATTTGATCTAATGTAGGAAGGAGGGCAAATGTCCTCAAAGCTCTGTGAACGGTGTTGTCTGACACTCAGACTAATGCATGCATACGTTCATGCACAGAGGCCCACTCACAGAATCCCATTAAATTGGTGTGTTGCAATATTTCTGCACAGCATGCGCTTCTAGTCAGAGGAAAATTGAATTTAGGTTTTCTTAACACAGCTGGTCGTGTGTGTGTCTTTATTTTAGACAAGGAGTGACTTTCTGGCGTTTCGTTAGTCGTTCACCCACAACGTCGCCACCAGCAGCACGAGCTCTGACATTTTCTACGTATTGATTTTTCCATTTTGTTTTTTGATGAAGTGAAGTCGGACCGAAACACAAGCGACTTCCAGCGTAACAATAGCCTCTTCTAACGCATGCTGCGCTAATCCAGAGATGAGCTCAGACACTGTTATTCATAAGCATATGGCTTAAAAAGCTGCCTCTCTGCCATTTGCTAAACAGATGTGTGATTGATGGTCTGATCAGATGCTTTGCTGCAGTCATTTGTTTCTTTGTGGGATTCCTTGCTCCCATTTTGATGTTCGGTTTCTTTCACTTCTGTAGCGCTGCGACTTCTGAGATTGCTTCAGTGAAGTATGAACTAATACCAGTACCAGCATGTTCATATTACATACAGTCAGGAGCTGCAGTCTTTTTTGAATCTTATTTGTTGCCATGTTTTTCCTGAAGCAGTGGAGACTCACACAGTGCCGGCTGCACGGCAAAGACGATCAGTTTGCGGCTTCCACGAGCAACAACTGCGCCCATACACACGTGTGGAGGCATGTTTCTACGTGTCAGAGCCGTTAGTTTGGAGTGCAGAGGTCATCCGGAGGGGTCAGAGTGTCAGTCTTATGTTTCAACCACAGAAGAGGTCCTCTGTTACACACTGAATGGATACTGTGAATAGTGTCTTCCAGGAGAGAGAAAGGTGGTGGGAGTCAAGAAAGAAGGAGAAACAGAAGAAGAACAGAAGCATGAAGAGAAAAGTTGGATGAAGGGTTGGAGGAGGGGGTTGGGCGAAGAGAAAGAGAGGAAATGAGCGTTCATGTTTTCAGATAGCAGGATGATTAAGATCTTAATGATGTGTCGGGGCAGCAGAGTGTGTAACATGCTGAGTGTGTGTATGTGTTCTAGTTTTTTTGTCCACATTTATCAACTTTCTTACATGTAGACTGGTGCTGGAGCAGCGTCCATGTATGCATGAATGAAAGCATGTTTTGTGTGTTCGGTATTTCAGCATTTCTCCCAACATAAAGGCTCCATGGTGGTTATACGAGAGCCTGCGGTGAACTTAAGGATCCTCGAATAGTGGATGCTCTATATTTGGTAGCTGGACCGAGGCTACTGACCCCAACACTGACCCCACACCTGCCCACTGAGTGTCTATGGACGTGGTTGGGGCTGGATAAGAGTGGGAACATGCAAATGAGTGTGTGTGTGTGTGTCTGCTTTTGGCTTTGCTTTTCTGTCTTGTGATGCATCATGTTATAGTGTGTTTGTGTGCTTTATGTGTGTTTATTTTTTGCTATTAGTGAGTCACTTTTCAGGGTAACTTCACAGTTATTATCTTTTCTCATTACTAATTCTATGGCAGATGAATGATATGAATGATATGTGACTGATACAATTGATGGGAAGCTACTAAAAATATAATTTTTCCTCTAATTAGCCATGAGGTTTACCAGGACTGTATTAAATCCATTTTCTGTACCCATTAGGTAACTTATCTCTGTGGTGACGAGCACAATTATAGGTCAACACTAATAACTCTTTCCTGGAAAATATCTCATAGTCACTGTCGATGACAATCATCCAGCAAAATGCATTAAATTACTGAATGAAAAAAAACTGTTACACAATTCAAAAGACAAATTTATGGTGGACTATTTTTGAGATTTGGCTGAAAGCTGCATATAAACCACGTTTATTCTCTCTATCTTTAACTCACACACTTGCTGAACACATGCTTGATTGACATTTTTATAAACCTCCACTTATGGAGAAGAGAAAAATATCTAAAAATACAAAAAAGCGTGATGATGTTATCGGTAATTTTGGAATTGCTTCATGAACAGAGTTGGATATTTGCATATGTTAGACAGAGAATCTTGACTCTAGAAAGCCATTAAAGCTAAACATTGTGTCTTCCTCTAGTCTCAGACATCCAAAACCTGCAGCTTTATTTAAACTAGACAGACTAATGGAGCAAAAATATGATTCTGTTGTTGCATCAAAGCTTCATTAGTGCACAATGTGACACATCAGAGGATGTAAATGCCAATTCTGTCCTGGAGTTGATTTTACTTCATATTTGTTTTCTATTTAAAGCTACATATCCCTGGAGAGGCCCCTAAAGAGCATTTTAATTCCTGTTACAACCTTATGGTTTTCTTCTAAAGTTAGAAAAGGTAGACTCTTGCAGCTTTTGTGTGTGCGCCTGCATGAGCGGTGACTGTCAGCAAATGCGTGACCAGTCTCTCAGTTCTTGTTCCGTATTTAGGTCCGGGGGGTTCAAGGGTCACGGAGGTCGAGAGGCGGTATGAATGACTGCCTGTTATCAGGTGGCGAACAAAAGAATGTGTGTGTTTGCATGTGTGTGTGCGTGCATTTCAGAGAGAGAAACAGGAAGCAAAGATTGACTGAATGACAGGAGGAAAGAGACGGAGTCAGAGTGATCGTGATGGATGGAAATACAAACACAAACAGGAGGCAGAAACAAACAGGCGTCACAGAGCGAAGCAAACTTTTCTTCCATATTTTTCCAGCTTCCTCCTCTGTGCCCCCTGATCTCCTCGTAGTTCACCTCTTTGTCCTTGTGTATTTCACATTCATCTACGGTGTGTCTTTGCATGCATTAGTTTCACAATATTCATCATTCAAAAATGGAAAAAGTAATGTGAAATATATGACAGCATCCCATGAGTGATAAGAAAAATGTGGTTTAGGATGGAAATTGTTCAACTTGAGCGCATAAAAACAAAAACAAATAATGCTTAGATACTTGCCTTGTGTCCTGACATTTCATAAAAAACTACAAAGTTAAAAAAAATGTAAATGCTACTTCTGTAAATGTCTAGGTTTTTTTCCTTTCTTTAGTCTTTATTTCGATTAAAATAAATGGTAAAGAAAAATAAAAGCCAAGTCCAGATGATGTTAATTTCAGGCACTTGTATCAAAAGTAACATACGATGTTGTTCCTTTTCCCAGTTGATAAAAGTCAACATCTGACTCGTTCGAAAAGGGATAGGAGGAAGCCGAGGCTTGTCAAGTCCTACCCCCATTCTTCACCATTAAGAAATGCAAAATCCAATACAATAAACTAAACAGGCAATACAAAAAAACTACTCTATTTGAGCTATTTAAAAAAATAGAACAAAACAAAAACACACAAAAAAGAAGATAATGAACAAGCGCCATTAACATCTGTACATGTTACATTTTCCTTCCTCATTTCTGTGCTTTTCAAAGATATATCTTCTGTACATTTTATAAAATTGTATTATATTCACACTTTGTTTAATGGTTTCAGCAAGACCATTCCACCATTTCTTTTGTATGAGTTTATTGTTATCTGAAGCACTTTCTAACATTGTTAGAGTCCCTCACTGGTTGCGTATCAGTCACATATTTAGAAGTATTTTTTCTCTCCCATGAAAATATTCTCTTCTTTCTTAGATTAAACTAATTCACACTGTTGCCTCCACTAGAAAACCACGATCTACATAGTCCCTGCGCTCCACTCTTGGCAGCTCGAGCTCACTGGCTGTTCAGTGTCTCTGCTTAAACACTGTAAAGCTACAGTACGCTACACAGTGGCAAGTTCTAATGTTGGAGTAAATCTGGAAACTGATTCTGATTCTGGAGAAGAATAATGAAACCGGACTGGTTTCTTTGGTTACCTGTTGAATCTTGGAAGTCTAAGTCCATGCTTTTAAAGCTGTCATCGGTACACTGCAGCTTAAGAGGTGCAACTGCTCAGTTGTGGTGTTGACAGCTTTGTTCGTTCATGATATACCTTCTAGCACATAAAATCATCACGTGGACAGGATTTTTTAACTGGAGGGCATCTTTAGGAACTGTAGAAGATAATCCATCCATCCATCCATCCATCATTTGTGCTTTTGAAATAATTTGAATCGTGCTAATGAAATGCAGTCTATACTTTAATGAATGGACATACGTATTTGGACATGCCTCTTAGTATTTGTGCTTTTCTCACATAATTTTTATTGTGAATAAACCCCTCCTCCCCCTCCCTCTGAGTTACATCTGCGTTATAATTGCAATTAACTAAACGTGATAATTAAATAATGATAAACTGCACCTATGTGGCTGAATTGAAATCTATCTCTCTGCCCCACCTTTTCTCACCCTTTTTGACCTCTTGTGTGTCTCATCTCAGATTTTAAATTGTCTCTTTCTCTCTCTCTCTCTCTCCCTTTTCTTTACTTCCCCTGCTTCTCTTTCTTCTTTCCCCGTCCTCTAGCCGATTAACAGCCCCCCTCTCCCGTCGTCTGTTTTTCTCCCTCATTTCACGACTCCCTCCTTTTTTTCCCCTGCTAATTGCCACCCCGTTGTAACATCCCGGGAGCCGGGAGCTCATTAATTGGTGAAGAGGAGACAGGTGGCGCCACTATGTTGTGATGCTTCTTGTTCCTTGTTTGTGTCAGTTTATTGTGTTGATGTTGTGTTTGCGAGTGCACAGTTTGCTTGAGCTTGTCCTTGTTTGTGTGTGCTTTTATATCTTTATATGTGTGTGTGTGTGTGTGCGCGATTCCTATATGCATGTGAGTGTGTGTGTGCGTGCGTCTCCGGGTTTAAATGAGTGTGTGTGGTACCCCTGCTTGTTAGCCCCTTCCCACTGTAATCTCTTTGTTTATGCAGTGCGAAAAGGGCCTGGCGGGGGCATGAACTCCCCACGCTCTTATCCCACTGCGCCACTCACCCCGAGTAGACCCTCATGCCCCACCACCACCCTTCCGACACCAGCTTTGCTCCCATCACTTCCCCCCCTCCCGACTCAACCCTTGCCCAGCTCTGTCCTCCCTCTGTGTGTCCCGTTGTTCCTCCTTCCTGTCCAACTTTGTTAACGTCCAAATCATAAGCACAATCCCCGACTCTATATGAAAGGTTCTTGAATGTGGGCCTAGCCAGTGCTAATATTAGCAAGCCAACTAAGAACACACAGCAAATGAATAAGACAACTTTGGAGTTACCACTTTTCATAGAAGCTTATCACCTCCTGGAACTTAAAACTCTTGTTAGCGTGTCTTATGTCAGTTTGTCATGTGAATGCAAACAGATTTCACTTCTCTTCCAAACTTCCAACATGCAGACTCCTAAATGGTTAAATAATGGAACAATACTGGTACTAGGTACTCTAATCAAAATATTTAATTAAAAGAACTTTAAAGAATCACATTATTCCTTGAAGTTGCTAAGTAAAAGCCAATTCATGATGTCTGCATGTAAATTTCTTCATCTACCCAAGTCTGCAGAGGTTTCCATTAGGGCTGGACCCGAACATCCAAATATCCGAATATTCGGTTGTTGTGGTGGTATCAGGATCAGTTTTGAGATCTGAATATTCATGCCTGGCCAAAATGTGTGACCACGCAGGCTGTTTGCAGTGCAAGCAGAGGAGCTTCTCTGTCATCCACGACTTTACAGTCATTAAAGAAGTTGAAGTATTCAATGCCAGACATTGAAGACGCTTTGATTTGGAGACACTTTCTATCGACGGTGATCAAACACAGTGACAACTTCTAAAATCTAACATCTCCTTCGCCCGCTGTGCTTGACACACCTCAGGAATAGTCACTGATGTGGTATAGCTTCTATATCCTATAAGAAGTGCAAAGTCACGACCTCTCAGAAACATCCACAGAAGGTCTGTTTGGTTTTTCTTTGTTCAACTTGAGGGTCAGTTCTGATTGTCTACAAAAACAACTCCAGCGTTGTCCGCTTTCAAATTCTGCATCGATTCGCGCACTCGGATCCAGAAAGCATGAATTGGCCTTAATGCGTGACTGGCCAATACCGGTTACCAATACACATTATTTCTTCCATCGATCAAAATGTTTGCTTGTCTTCACAGAGCGACTTTAGACTAAAGGAGTGCCAGAAGACATTTTATTTAATTTGACTAAATATGAATGAATTGGTCGTTTTCATTTTGAACCACTAAATTCAATTAAGAATCTGGCAAACGAATAAAAATAAATAAATAACAGAAAACCACAAAAGACAGTTGAATGCTGCTTTGAAATTGAAGACTTCTAACTAAATTGTGGTTTTGCCTTTATTTAGATTCATTATGCTTCCACTAATAACTAAATACACTGCGCTCATTGTTGTTTCTTCAGCTTTTCTTCTTTTACTCCAGAGTGTCTGTTTGAATCGATTCACATCATTTTCTCTCCCTTCATTCTAGCCCTCACCGCTAACCTTTCTCCCTTTGAAGCCCTGAATAAAACCCTCTTTTTTTTTTTTTTTAAATCCCTGGCAGTATTTATCTAAATGTTTAGTAAAGTCTATGAGAAAGAAAAAACCACAAAGCGCCAGTGTGTTGTCTAACAGATGGTGTTATCAGTTGGTCAAACGGTGGCCTTTTGGCAGGTCTGGAGGAGCCGATTTCATGGGCGACGATGTGTGAATAAGTTGGTGTGCGAGTTCATATTTGTATGTCTGGACTGGTGTGTGCGTCTTTTGTGTCCGTGTGTGTTCATGCAGGTGTAGGGGTCAGCGGCAGTTTGTAGGTCAGCTTCCTGCCCCTGGTGTCACCTTGCTCTGTTTGGCCCTAAACAACCGGGCCTCCT
>NW_007578349.1:274402-335731 GCF_000690725.1 Stegastes partitus
TCTTCTCTTCTCTTCTCTTCTCTTCTCTTCTCTTCTCTTCTCTTCTCTTCTCTTCTCTTCTCTTCTCTTCTCTTCTCTTCTCTTCTCTACTTTGTCCTCCAGTGCTTCTTCAAATCTGTCAAACTTTGCACAAACAGCTAATTTTTACATAATAATTTCTTTGGTGTATTCACTTAGTGGGCATGTGTAGGAATTATCTGAAAGAGGTATTGTTTGGCAGGTACGAGCGTATGTGGGATCGTGAGTGAGAGGGAGAACAGGAGAAAGCAACAGTGAACAGGGCCAGCAATAGAGACTGAAAGGTTTTATTGGGCTACACTATTCTTGGCTGAGGGAACAGTTGTCATTGGCCGTGGAAACACGTGTAGCTGTTTTATTAGCCTAAGCTCCCACTTTAGGTGGTCCTCCACACGTACGCAGGGCAAAAACAAGTTAGTTGATTAGAATCATCACAACCCCCATGTGTATTTATCAGTGTTCGGTTCATCACAGAGGGTGTTGCTAAAGATTTAACTGGTGGGGATTTCGATTGCTTGGTACAAACCTACAGACACGGTTGTCTCCCCTTATTTGCCGGCTAATGTGCATCTGCTAATTGAGCGTCTTTTGAAGACTGTCGCAGTGACAGCTCAACAGAAACAGTCGGCTCTTGCAATTACAACAGGCATGCGCCTCGTCTGCAGCTGGTTGAACTCCTGTTGAACTTTTTGATGCTGCTCAGTGCAGAAATCTTAAGCTTCATTGCTCAGTGAAGGATGAGCTGTTGTTACACCTTCAAGGACACCGGTCGAGGGGTGAAAAAAATTAGTTATCCGACTTAATCTGCACAAGTGCTGGTTCAGATATTCTGACTCAGTGTATCGGTCGGTATCGCATGCAGAGCTTCCTCCGTCCTCATCCAACCACTTCACCTATTCACAGACTACAAATAGAGCCGATTCCTGCTCATTCTATGTGAATATTTCCTGATTTCTTTACTCCTTTATGACAGTAAAAAAAAAACATAGCTGAGCTCTTTTAGTTGTGGACAGGACGAGACGTTTGAGGATGATATCTTGGGCTTTGGAAAACACTAAATGACATTTTCATAATTTTCTGACATTTTATAAACCAAGCAATTAATCAACAGATAAATCAACAATTAAAATAATCAGTAGTTGTTGCACTAACCACTAACTAACCTGTATAGTAATGCAGCTCTTCCTCTAGCATGACAAATAAATTAATAAAGATTGCTTATTAGTAAAATGTACCGTCACTTTCCATCTCCCGGGCTGCTTTTAATCAAACTTTGTTGAACAAGTGTTAAAAGTGTTAGAAAACAAGTATAAAAGCTTGCAAAGCCCTCGGGATCACTTTGGACTGACAGAGTCTCCATGTAGGGTTGTTCCATTGTAAAGCGATAAGCTGTGCCATTTGTGACGCAGCAGCAGCAGGGACAGTTTGGTCTGGAATCAGAAAACAAAAAAAACCCAAAATCTGATCTGAAAGTACAAACAGGGACACAGGAGTGCAATTAAACTGCAAACCAAAGAGACTGAAGCAGAAGCTACAAAAGCACAGACACTAAAAGGAAAACTAAGTTTTGTCCCTCGTCTCGGGAACAGAAACACATTTAACCACAGAGAGCACAGTTTGGCTGCGTCAGCACTGCTACCAAGCACAACCACAGCAGCTATTCCCTGCTGGGAGCCAGTAGTGGAGACGCATGTCATCAGAGTTTGGCTTGGTGCGGTGCGGTACAAGACCCAGGACGCACTTCTAGGCTTTATTCCGTGAGCTTGCATATTTTTCTTTAAATGCCTGAACGGAGCGCTGAGATGAACTGTGAAAATAATGTTAGGAACCCAATCAGCAATGCCAACCAGAGAAACACAGTTCCCCAAAGTTACAGCCAGCTCCAGTCAGAGCCGTCTCAGACATTTAATGTGACAGATGGATAGACAGGCAGGGGCCAATGATTGTGGGGGACAAGAAAAACGTCGGTGGGTGGCTGTAGATTGGGATACTCAGTATTTGGTAAGCTGTCGCGTTTATGAATCAGAAAAGTAGGCAGAGAAAGATCCCACAGAGCAGGTGGGACATCTCGCTCTCTTTCAGCTCCCACTCAGGAAGCAGCTCTTCTGTGTTCTGTGTTTGCCTTAGCAAGACATTTTTAACATTCCACCCTTTTGGTCAGTCAGTTCCTTCTTTACCAGCCCTCATCCCTGTTCTTCACAGGGGGGCAAATTGATTTGGCTTCTTCCAGACTCAGAAAGCTTCTGTGTGTGAGAGTGTGTGTTTCACTTTTTGGTACATAAACTCCTAATATTTGGCCACAAATCTCTCCAACTGACTGCGTTCGTTTTGAAATACGTCACCTCGTAATTCATTTTCACAACAAACACTCAAAGTAAATTTGAACCTGTAATATGTGGTTTCATTTTACCCTCCGCGTGCCTCCGAGCAAAGTAACACGATATCAGTCCCACTGAAAACATCGTATTAGCCAGATCGCCTGAGGGAAAACTC
Organism: Stegastes partitus; assembly: GCF_000690725.1. Taxonomy (NCBI): domain Eukaryota; kingdom Metazoa; phylum Chordata; class Actinopteri; family Pomacentridae; genus Stegastes; species Stegastes partitus. The sequence goes on from NW_007578349.1 coordinate 276,914, forward strand.
CGTCATTGGGTTTGGATATACGCTAAAGCAATTAGAAATAATTAGAAATATTCATGATATCATGATTACAGAGGTGGATTTCGGATCATTCTGGGTTTTTCTTGTTCCTCGCCCCGACCACACCTATCCCTGTCAGGGATTTTACGAGGGTTGTAAAGTGATACAGTGAGTGGTTTCACAATGACAATAACAAGCTGTAAAAGCCATTCCCAGTCTATCATTAGGCTTTCATTAAGTTTAAATGGCTCAACACCTACCTTTGTGAGCGTGTGTGTGCGTGTGTTGTGTTACGCATGTTGAGGCGACGTGGAATCTATTTACAGTCACACCAGAGAACCTAAACTAGTCCCGATAATGAGGTTTAGTTGAAGGTGATGGTCGACGTCCCCGTTAGACTGGGCGTTAAAATAAGTCTGGAAGTCATTTTGCATCCTCTGGAGCGACTGAAGTCTTCCAGTGATCCTGTTTTCTCCTTTGTTTCATCCTGATTTGCCGTGTTTGTGAAAAAGGATTCTCTTGCAGCGTGTCGGAGGGATTTTCTCCAGAGGTTAAAGGTCAATCAAGAACAAATCAGTGCTGAGGTCAGAGGTGATGCTGACAGACTTCTTATCTGTCACTGCTTCCCCTTTTTCTCAAACTATGTGTTTTCTTTTTGTTTTTCCCTTCTTCACTTCACCAGTTCCCTGGATCGTGGAGGATGAGTTGTGGTGGGTGTGTTTGTGACAAGAGTAGCAGAATTCTTCACTTGAAAATCAGCACCTCCACAGTTTATTAATGGCCCTTTTTGTTTATTCATCACTTTCTTTTGCCTCCGAGTTCCCACTGGGTACTTTTCTTTTTTTTGCTGTACTAAACGGTTTTAGGGTTTTTGGTTCGCGTGCAGATCGCTTCACGTCAAAAACAACAACCAAACCACACTAAAACAACTCTTGTCCACAGTAAACGCCTCCCTCAGGCAGAGAAGTTGAGAGTACAAATGGACTGTAGGAAGAGATACTATTCCTGTAACTCACAAGTCACCCACATCTACAACTCAAGTCCCATACACATTGTCTCTCCCCCTCTACAAAGCATCCAGGCAGAAAGGATTGCTATGTAAATGCACCGGTGAATAGGAGTGAATGGACAGGCTTATAACAGATTATGGTAAACTGCTTGTTAGTTTAAAGACACGCTGAAGTGAATGGACGGGGATTAGCAGATGTGCTGCTGTGCCACAGAGGTGTTTCTCTAAAATGGACTTAATCCGCTGTCTGTTAGTCAGTTCGCACATCAAATAAAGGGATAAATGCTTCTAAACGTGAGCCAGGAAGAGGTAAGGTGGTCTATAAATCCTCTGGAACAGATGGGAATCCCAAAGCGGAGATGGTGCGTTTGAATAGCAAACGTCTGTATGTGAAGCTACAAGTACGCCAAGTGCATTTATGGGATTTTGGAATGTTGAGCCCATGTGGACGAACCACGATGAGACGTCGCAGATATCCAAAAACGCAGCCGTGTGAAAGTGTGCTTGTTGTTTGGTCCATCTTGAGTGTAAAATATCGCTTTAATTTGATAGAAGAAAGGGTCCTGTGGGGTCTCCATCCTGGGGAAACCATAAAACTAGTGCTACATTAATTTATCATCGCGCTCTTATGTCAGTATGACTCTGGTAGGAAAAGAAATGTATCAGAATCAATTACATGTATGCGTTTTAGTAGTCAAAATCAGGTGCCTACATTACCCACAATGCAATGTGCCTATGCTTACAGGTTGGTCACAGATTACAGGTTGGGTCTCTGGATGTGTTGAAACTAAACTGTGTATTTGATCCAAACAGCCACTGAGGAAGGCGAGAAGGTGTCTGACAGAGACGGAGTGAGAATGAACGTCCCACATTTTCACACAGACTCTCCAGGGCGACATCGATAGCGTCGGTCTGAGTCGTACACATGAAAAAATGTTTGAGCAACAAATGAAAAAGTTACAGATAATGGGAAACACAGATCCTCAGAAAGGTGAGGGGGGAGGATGGGGTCTCCGACGCTGCCAGAGCATCTGACGTGCAATATTGACAGACCATAAATCTCACTTTATGCTCGTGTTCTCTGGTTCGTCAGATCTTCAGCGGCTCCTTTCAGAGACACAATAGGCTTTGTCTTTTTTTTCACATATGCAGAAATACTTGAACATCTGTACCCAGACTTTGGTGTGCGAAATCAGTAGAGTTCTCCTGTAAGTAAGAAAAACGACCCTCAGCTCAGTGGCGGTGTATTTCCAGATGATCCGGCAGATTTTTTTAAAGGTATAGTTTTATCAATATGCATTTTATCAACTCATCCATTCTTTGCTTTGTTTTAAAATTCAAATACACGGTTTTCACTTTGCAGCGTAGGAGGAATCTCTTGCATTGACTGAGCCTAACAAGTGGTTCGATGAATCATTTGTATCTAATTTCAGAGATCAGAAAGTAAATGTGTTTACACTCTTGGCAGCATTCGGCATTCTGAAGGCGAACTTGACTTACTTTGAAGCGTCGACACTGAAAGCTGCTGACATGTGAAGTTGTTCTGTTATGACAGCCTGTCAAAAACGATGAGAGAGTGAATGCTGAATAAAGTACTGACCTCGAGCACTGGCTGAGACGCATCATCTGAATGTGTAAAGGGAGCTTGAATACCATTAACATATGAGAAACAGAAGCAGCACGCGAAGAAAAAAGAAAAACACAGTGCCATCTGCTTCAGATTCTAATATCTCAGCAACTACATTTGTGACCTGCAGTAGAAATTTTACCTCCATTTTTATGCCTCTAGCCTCTTTTTTCTTTAAATCTGCACCTCTTTCCGTCCACCTTTTACCTCTGAACTCCTTCACTTCTCCCCTAAAGGTCACCACCCTCCATTTATTATCTCAGTCCTTCAGACATCGTTTTGTTTTTCTTGTCAGCAGCCTTTTCTTTCCTTTTTTTTTCTTTCCTCTGTTGGTTTTACTGCTCATCCTTCGCTTGTGACAGTTTCAGCCATTCATCATAGAACCAGCATGAGGGTGACACTAGTGAAGAATAGACTGTGTAGACAGTGTGTGTGTGTGTGTTTGTGTGTGTTGTGTCATGGGGCAGCAGCTCACAGTACTTTAAAGTAACTGTTTTTCAAGGGGTCATTACTCAATCTGCATATGATATCCTGTCTTTAAGCAAATCACCACAGACATTCATTACTTGCTAACACACACACACACACACACACACATGCACAGCTTCACAGCTATTGGGGATTGGGGGCAAATGCTGTCACAGTTTTTAAAAGGCTTCCCGTGGTTAGACATGCTTGAAATGACATTCTGGTTCACTGGAGGAGGGGAGTTGGGAAAAGAAGTGGAGGAGAGGGAGAGACAAGTGGAGGGGGAGAGCAGCCGAGTTTGCAAGTAACCAAAAAATTTGAACAGATGTAGAAATGATAAAGGAGATGACTGCCTGTGATCTAAGAGGGCAGAGAAATGTGCAAGCTGAAACTACGCAAAGATTGGTTTTTATTTTTTCTCATTGTTCAAAGGGACACGCAGTCCCGTGGGTAAACAGAGAAATCTCCTGCATACAAAGTTGTGATTTTACAACCAAGAGTTCTGAAGTTTGGGATTTTATTTCACAATAAAAATGTTCCCTTCTAGCAAAGTTGGCAAAATGTTAAGCATCAACAACCAAGAGAATGACTTAGCGGCTAATTAAAACTATCATGTATTTTAATTTCAAAACTTGTTGCGTCACTACCTATCTCGCTGAAAAAACCATCAGGGGATCTTTCCTCGAAAACCGATCCTGGATCTTGGACTGACAGGACTCTGGGTTACTGCCTGATAAGATTTGTATTGGAAAGAAGGCTTCAGACAAGCAGGGTTGAGGGTAGACAGAGGAAGATGAGGCAGGAGCAGGGCAGCGCTGTTTATCTATGAACTGATTTTTATGTTTTTTTTCCCTCCTCTCGCTGAGAAACAAGGCAGCCAAGCCGCCTATTGTCTGCCATTAATGACCAACATGAACAAGTGTGAGAAAGAAAAGAAGTGCAAAGAAGAGCGGCGGCTACAAACGAGACACATTAACATGAAAACAAAAAGTGTTTGCGTAATCCATTTAACTTCCAAACTTCAAAGTTAAGCATTTTGTGCAGGAAAATAATAGCCGCTCCTTTTCTGCTGTTTCACGTCCGTAATGCTATTTGCTAAAAGCAGTGTTCTCGGCACGCTGCAGTTTTTTTTCTCGGCGGTTTTGTCAACCAGTAAATGCCTTACAGGCAAGAGGATAGCCCTGGAAAGGAAATGGTCTATTAGAGTGTCTCAACCCATTTATTTATTAGTATAAAAGCTCCAGGCTTGGATGATGTAATCTCTAACAGCTCCTTTTAAAGTGTCTCTGCCAGCTACCTGAACAGCACAGCACTGTGTGAAGAGGTATTTAGAGTAGCGTATGGGGCTGGACTGTGTGTGTAAGCGATTTTAAAAGTTCCAAAACAAAACTTAGTTGCACATAATCAAGAGAAAGAGAAATGCTTGGACTGATAATCCCAGCTCAGAGCGCGCAGACTGTGGAGTTATCAGCGGGACAAACTTTGATTTAAATATTGTTTTGTATACGGCCGTTCCAGTCGGCTCTCAGACGACGACTGAAGGTCATTACCTTGGGCTCAAAACCTTTGCCATGAGGACATTTTGAGCACACTACAGTTTAACCTTCTTGTGTATCAGAATGAACAACTGAAATCCACTCTGTCCACTTGAAGGAGGCCCTTTCTCTTAATTACTTTCCCACTTGAGCTGGTGAGAGAAAGCATGCGGTAGTTTTACCCAGCGCTCACGCTGTTGGCTCTTACTAGGAGCGTCTGATTCATCTGCTGAACGTATATTGGCTCGATCTCCGCATTTCGGCTCTGTGTACGCACGGATCAGGATTCACGGTAATCATGTAAAGAAAGCACAGGGTTTTTTATTTATTTATTTTTATAGGATATATGCTGTGTCTTGGTTTCCCAGCTGTTATCTGCAAGCTGCTCAACCCAGTGTTGCTCAAATGGACGTCCACTCTCACCTTGTTGACAGAATTCGTGCCCAAAATGAATCGGCTGCAGCTATCTGTAAGCTGTTAAAAGCACACAATCCCACAGATCCTGCTGCTTGTTTTCAATATCCTCCTCCTCGCCCTCCTCCTACTTTTTTTCTAAACCCCATCTTGCTCCTGTCTGCTCCCTGCCCCCGTTTTTCTTTCCACCCATGTCCTCCCTCCCTGCGTTAGTGAATGTGAGCGGGTCAGCCCTCCCTACTAGGCAAGTGAAGTAAACTCCCCCTTTTTGCCTCTCTCTCTCCCCCTCTCTCTCTATCTCTCTCTCTCAGCTGGGCTGCTACTGTCAGACCGGGTTGGAGGACAATCAAGTCCAACTGCTGCTGCCACTGCTGGTGTGTTTTGTGTGGTGTGGACTTTCTCACGTTGCGGTGGACCCCAACACACACATACAGGAGCTTGCATGCCTGATACTCCCACCACCACCACCACCTCCTCCCGCCTCCCTCTCCGACTCTTTCTCTCTCTCTCTGGTGCACACACACACTCAGAAAGGAGAGGCAGAGTGTGAGCGGTGGATCCCGTTGTGTTAAGAATAGAGGAGCCGAGAGGAGCCGAGCGGCAGACTCTACCATGCCAGTGCAGGGAGAAAGGCTGAAGCGCTGTGTCTCTCTCTGCCTCTGGAGCCGGAGTCCTCTGCTATTGCTTGGACTGTTCTCTCTGCATGCACAAGCTCACGGTGAGTTACTGCAAACTTTCTCTACTCACTGCTGCCCTCAACCTTGTTGCTGTTTTTTTTTTTTTTTACTCAGCGTTGCTCTGCTACAACTCTTCAGAACTTCTCTTTCACACTTTAAAATGTTGCGTACTGTAATTGAGAGTTGTTTTTTTTTGTTGTCATTCTTTCTGCTTTGTGTTAACTCCTTGAATCTTAAATCTGTGGTCCGTAAGCAACCTGTGATGACAGTCGGTTTAAGGTGTCTGCTCCAAAATTCAACACCTGATCCCAAACAAAAAACAGTTTCTTGTTTTATATCAGATTGTAGTGTCGTGTTGAATGTCTGCTTTAAATGTGGAGCATGTTTTAAGGGCTAGAACCTCAAAAAGGTTCCACCTGAGATAGTTTTCATTTTTATTTTAGTGTTTGTAAGGTTGTGGTGGGAACAGCTTTAAGACAAGAAGTTGGTTCAAGAATATGATTATAGAGCAATGATGCATGAACACCAATCTGTTAAAGCTAATATGTAAGCCTTTAGATTGATTATAAACAAAAAAAAAAGACATTTGAGTTTTTTTTTTGATTCATTTGTATTTAATTTCATTGATTATCTTTGCGAAATTCCCACTCCTTTCAAAGTGCAGTCGCTCCAACATCCATTGACGTATCTGCGGCGACGCTGTATCTGCCGCTTTCTTCAAAAAGACGGAGATGCATCATAGGCTGACACTGTTACTGTTAGTCGCATCAGCCGCTTTGTCTGTGACCATGTTTGGTATCTGGAGTGTGATTTGTGAGGTGTGAGAGAGAGAATGTGTCAGATTTAATAGTCTGTTATGTTTAGAGCCATGATGTGTGTCATTAAGGTTTGACTTTCCGCTTCTGTTGTTTGTGCACAGGTCTGACCAAAGCGAAGGAGCTCTGTAGAGTGTAATTGATTGAAAAAAAAAAAGTCAGTATTGATAGAATGTAGAAGATAATGTCTGTTAAGTTGTTCAGGCTTGGTTTCTTATGAGTGATGGTGCCTGTGCGTGTTTTTCCTCTCTCTCTTTATTGTTGGTCTATTTAAAGTCATTGGAGATTATTTCAGCTGGGAGCCCTGAAGTTAAGCCAGCAAAGGCTCATACCTCATACTCGGTGTGCTATGTGCTGAGGTCGTCCTGCGACCTCTGGCTGCTTGTCATCCTCTCTTTTCTCGTCCATCTTTCCTGTCATTGTCACTGGTTGAGTCGGCTTTCCTATGGAGTCCATGCTGAGTTACCCCCCTCTTTTCCTTTGATTTACTCTCCTGCACTTTGCAGATGCTGTTTTATAATTTCTTACTAATTCTTTGAAGCTGTTTTAAATGCTGTGAAAGTGCGAGCCTTTGCACTAAGCACACAAGGACACGAACTTGCAAAGTGTCTGAATGTTTTAGATTCTCGGTAACACCGACTGCGCTGCCCAAGAAGCCACAGAACAGCTGCCAGTGAAGAAGATGTACTGTATGCTCAATCTGACACAAAGTTGGCCCCCTACCAACATTTCTTATTTGTGTTGTACTCTAAGCAAGTCATTCATGCTGCCATTTAATTAATAATGAGCTCATACTACACCAGGAAAAGTATATTTATTCTCTACTATCCATGTCTAAATTCCTCATTTGTGTTGCTTAATATTACTTAAATCTATGTGCAGTGGTTTGGGGTTGACATCAGGTGTTGTGATGTTGTTTCACTGCTAAAACTGGTTTGACATTGGTTCACAATCTGTGAGTTAATAAAACAGATTCCCCGTCCTTGACATCTGCTGGATCAGCGCAGAATGCTGAGAAAACAGTTTTATTTGGTTTCAAACCTGTTTACCTAAATTTGCACCAGCACAGCGCTAACTTTTATTACCTAGACTAAAAGATACAAATGACAGTTTATTTTTATGGGAATGTTTTGCATTTCCCTGGATGAGAGAATCCCTCAAATCCCTCGCATGTAAATTTTAAGAACAATTTGCATGCATTGAATTGTGTTTTTTTCTACTTGAATGCTTCAGTTTCCCTAATGTCTGGCTTAGCGTCAGGAAAATGCCCGGATTGATCGGAAACAACAAACAGACTTATGTCACACCCAAGATGTTTAAAGTTGAATCGTTCTACACAAGCAGGTCTATCCATTATCAAAAGTGCATTCAAATATCGTTTCACCTGAGGCCTGTGAGCAGCAGCTTCATTCATGGTTTGACACACAGATGATTGATTTGACCAGCAACAGGCTCATTTGTTGGTTGGCACACACATGAATGATTGTTCTCGCAACAGATTCAGCTGTGACTCAACAGGCAAATATTTGTTTACTGAAAAAAAAAAAATTGTATGAAAGACAGATGAAGCAGATAGTTTTTTTTTTAATCTGCCTTTTCTTCCCAGTGTCCTCCCTGTTTCTCTTCACTGTCTCTTGCCTCCAAAACAACTTGGTGGACTGAATGGAAGTCTAGACTCGGTCAGCTGGTGTTTCTTGTGTAGCCACAGGTGAACTGGAGTCATTTCAGGTTTTTAGACAGGTGGTCGACAGCTACTGCGTTGTCTGCAGGAAGGTCACAGTTTGCCCTAAAGCATTTTCAGGCCATTGTCTCCGTAGCACACGAATAAAGGAGACTGTATTCATTATAGTACAAAGTGAAAGAAGAGCAAAGGGAATTCACAGACTTACGCACACTTTATAAATCACACACACACACACACACAGGTTTTCTGTGACCTTCCACCTCCCCCAGACTGCAGCCTTCAATGTGAGTTCTGGGAAGTGAAGAGCAAGCGTGATAGCTTACATTTCATTGTCCTTGGTGGAAATAAGCACCGCTGTATCAGTTTTCACAGTCAAAGCTCTGCCAGTTGCTTTGCTTTTGTCACTGTTCGCTAATGAGACTGTTGCTCACAGCAGAATTTTAGGTTTTGTTTTAACATAATTAAAACACCTTACCTGTTTTTTTTTTTTAAAGAATCCAATCGACTTCTCAGACTGTTGAGAATTCAAGTCTTCACCTTGTGTTTGATAGTTTTCATAAAGTGAGTGGAAGAATCTGTATGCAGCATCTGCGTCACTAAAAACCTGCTTGATTTTTTGATTTTTGAGTTGACACGCTCTTCACACTAGAAAAGCTTTACAGCAAACAGCGTTCCCGCGGCGTAAAAGACACCTAATGTAGACTCGTAATGTCGAATGGTGTCTGACGTTAGTTTTTTTTGGAGAAAATCACCAGTCTGAACAGGTGAGAGACAAGACGAAAGAGTCTGCATGCTCTATTATTTGCATATATTGCCACCAACAATGAAATAGATGTCTCTCATCGTGTCAGAAGTTTCAGTTTAGTCTATTCAGCGACACAAACGGTGAGAATTTCTAGAGGTACTCAACTCTCAGGAAGCCACTGACAAAGCTGTCATCCTTGTGAAAAGCTGACTGAAACGTTTCCGAACAAAAAGCTGCTTTTAAAAAACAGAACACACGAGAGCCGACTCGCCGTACAAAACAGCAAGTCGTGCTTTCTGTTCCTCGCTCTCGGAGCTTTAATGCTCTCTGGCAGGATGCGTCCAGTTCGCTTGATGGAAACTGATACCTCATTAAGAGTACTGATGTGCTGGCCGTTAATGTTGAAACAGAGAGGTAAGGTGTTGCTGCCTGTAGCTGAAAACACGCCGTTGTTGTCCTGATGTAAACTCACACCTTCGGTTTTTATTTGCTCTGCGTGATATTAGAAATAATATGTTTTCCACATTGCTGGAGCTCCAAACTCTCCGGGCAGGGTGAGGGTTAACAAGGTGGGATCCAGGAGGCTAATAGGGTGGCTGAAGTCGAGGACATCAGGGTTTTATGACAAAGCAATGACACAGACTTCCTATTATACAATATTTGAGTCTAAGGTTTGAGAAAAACACAGTCATCTTGAAATGACCTCTAAAAGGTGCAGTAAGGGGAAGTGTGGAGAGTTTGGGACTGAGGGGTATTACATCCTGTAATGGATACAGATCCAGTAACTTCTATCCCAGTCAGATTACCGGTCTGGCGCTGACTTCTTAAGACACAGCTGGAGCAGGGGAAGTTAAATGTGTGTGTGTGTGCGTGAGAGAGAGAGGTAGTGAGTGAGGAAGAGAGTTTTTTTTTTTGCAGCATGTGAATTTCAGCAAACCTGAATGATTAAAACACAGAGTTCCATTAATGAGCTGAAAATGCATCGACAGGTTCTCTTATCCTCCAGTGATGTGCTGAAGTTTGCAGTTGTCTGATTGTAGCTTCCAGTGGCTGAACTTGGCTCTCTTTGATGATTTAGATGCACTTAAAATGCGATCTTAAACATCTGATTGTCCGTACGCCGCGGCGGCTGTGTGAACCGAGAGCCCCTCTGCACAGCTCGGTACAACACAATGAAGTGATGGACAGATAACAGGTGAGGTGGAGCAGAGCAGAGCAAAGCTGGCTGTCACAGCCACAGTGCACTGGGACTACAGGGGCTTAGGGTTTTCCATGTACCCGCCGCACTCCTTCTGTAATGTCCTCCCCTCCGCCCACTCTCAGCCGCTGGAACTATTTCGTGGACTGTTAAGAGCGAGCGGGGTAGGGAGGGGAGTAATCGCTCATTGTCTCGGGGCCTCTGACTTTGACTCAACAGAGATATTCAATGTAGATGAAAGATTTGTTGAGTTTGAAGAAGGGAATCGAGGATGAGAAGGATGAAGGGTCAGAAATAGGAAGACGAGAAAGTTTACGTTGTTTGTTTCCAGCACAAACCTACATTTCAGTTCAAAGGAAGGGAAGTTTCCACAAAGGTTATTCAATCAATCTGTAAATCCATCTCTTCTGCTGTTTTCCTTGAGAAATAGTTTTCCCCTCCTCTCTCTCTCTCTTTTTCTCCTGCAGAAGGGTTAAGCAAAGACTAACTGAACCACCTTTTTAATCTTGTTGTTTTCTTATCTGAAGTTTACTGCCCTTTTAACTGATCTTCAAGCTCTTTAAGGTCTACAGTATCTACCATCTTTCAGGGGCAAGATTGCTCTTAGTGGCTTATTAAAAGATGTTATCATGTTTTGTGTTGACCAAAAGTGAATCACTATCTGATCTGTGCTTTATTTTCATGCCCAGTGCTAAAAAAAAGCCAAAAAACATGTTTATAATTTACTCATTTACAGGAAAGAGAAGCAAAAAAAAAAAAAAGGAAGAAGAAGTAAGCAAATAGGAGATAATGTGGCAGCGAAAAATGATTAGTCATCCTGTAATTTAGGGTCATTTGTGGATATCGGGATAAACACTTTTAACCAAATGGCTTTGCAATAGAGACAATTATCATATGCTGTGATAGGTACCTAATGGGTGTCCAGATGGGAGTGGATGTTGAGTGTTCATGTGTGTGTTTAAGAGTCAAACCAACTGTATGTTTGACCAGTGAGATAGTACAGAGGGAGGCCTGGAGCCACTGATGGGTGATATGTGACAGAGTTAATGGGGGGCTAATCACTCAGAGGAGACAGTAGGACGCAACTGTAAACACACGTACGCTTATGCCACCACACTCGAACACACACTGATGTCCACATTCCACGCATTAGCCGCACGTAAATAGGAAATACATTAATATCCCTCCACGGCACACGTAAACACACGCGTACTGTGCACCCATGCAGGTTTTAAATGGATGGAAAACGGCTGTTTATGCCTGCGGAGATGACTGAGACACCACAGCCTTCCCTCTACGCACACAAAAAAAAACCCTTACACACACCCTCTCCGCTCACACTGGCACTCAGCAAGACGCTCACCTACACACAGATTTGCCTGCTCTTATTCTCAGCGTTGGATGTCTCCAATTCAAATTTCGGTCATTCATCTTTCAGTCAAAGCAGTCATTGTCAGCGGCCATTAGTTCTGCATGACAGTGATTGTGTGTGTGTGTGTGTGTGTGTAAGTCACAGTGTGATTATGTGTGGGGTTTGGCTAACTGACGAAGAGTGTTTTGATTGTCCTGAGCGAGGACTCAGTGTGTCCTGAGAGAGAGATCAGAGTTTATTATCTCATTACATGCTCCTTATAAGTGGGTGCTTTCCTGTGTTTGTGTGTTCAGCGGCGTTGTTTTTTTAGTTATTCTGCTATATGATATGTATGTTGCGTGTCAGAAATGCGCTGCGACACGTCATTCCCGTGATATGAACGCAGCCAGGAAGGTCTCGTCACGGTTTAAACCATTTAGAGAAACAATAACACACATTTGTGTTTTGGCACCGTGGCTCTGCTGCTGTGATGCTCCAGAGCGAATCTTGACACAGACTTGACTTTCTGCTCATAAACCAACTGGCAAAGTCTGGGACTCGTGACATTTAAATGTAAATGAACAGATACTGAGAGAACACAGATTTCTAAATTTACATACATCTAAATGGCAGCACTGGATGAGGGGATGAAGGGAGATGAAATGAACAAACTGCAGTAATCAGTGGAGTTACAGAGGCGTACACCAAGACGATGCTGGCAAAACTTTGTTCACATCAACAACAGACGATTGTTAACAAGTGGCATTAATAGTCTCAGTGCTTTTTTGTCTTCAGACTAAATCGATAGAGCATTTCTACTACTGTGTGTGTTTCAGTGGTGTAATAGCTCGTTTCCACCATTGTCTAGGGCTGCAAACCTGATGCAAATCAGGGTGGGAAGCAAAACGGGCTGGCACCATGAAAATTCAAATCAAAGTCTTACGAGATCAATTTCAAAGTCAAAGGCAAATGAGCTTTACTTTTTAGGAGCCTTTACCTCCTCTGGTATAAAAATGTCATAGTTTGGGACCAACAGAGAGGCGTCTTGAATGTTACAGTTAAAACCTTAAACAACAGCTTGTGTCTTGATAATTCACCAAGGTCAAAAAAAAAAAAGCAACAAACAACACAGAGACGTTGCATTTTCATTGTGTAGTCCAGTCCCTGATCTGCCTGCTATCGCACGCTATTCCAGCAATTACCTTGAATACCAAGTGACTTCCCTCCGGTTACTCTGCTAGGTTTTGTTCTTCTGTCTTGTTCTTATTTATTTACATATATGCAAAAGACACTACTGGAATAAATGTATAAACAATTGAAAATGTCAAGAAAAATTGCCCAAAACGTTCTATGAGTTTGACCAGGGCACTGGCTAATGCATGCCTTTATCCATGAGAAAGGGAGGAAAAAACAAAGAGATAAGATTGCACACACTAACAGACCTCCCTTTAAAGAAATACACATAATAGTTAGGTCAAATCAAAGAATGCCTGACTGGAAAAACAATGATGAATGAAGATCAAGAGATGAATGGGTTTGACGTAGGCACGTAATGGTTCTTAGTGTTCGTTTCCGAAGGCAAAAAATAGGGACCAATTTAAAGGGATGAGTTCTGGATTACAGTAATTTGGCCACTATCCTCTTCAACGTTGTCAGCTTGAGCAACAAAAAAGCACTCCCAGTGCTCCTGTCACGCCCAAAACGCTGCCTGGAGGGCGCGTTCTGCAAGCACCAATCGGCAACACGAGCTAGATCTTTACCTGAATTTCATTTTGGGCAACAATCCTGCAGGGAGTTGAATCTGGTGAGTGGGACAAACACATGCCCCCAAAAGATTGTGCGTTTTCAACACATTGTGAGCGGCTGTGTTGTCATGATGGAACACTTAATTACGGCTGCGCTACAGGTCAGGTCGTTTGTGCCGAATGCTCTCTTTCAAACAAGACAGGACATCGCAGTAGAACTTGGTGTTGACAGTCTGACCCCAGGGGACGAATTAGCAAGAAAACGTCGAACATGCTCCTCCAGTCTTGGACTCTTCCAGTGTGATGGCAGCTGTTTGGTCTCTGGTTGTAGCCGTTGACCCAACTCTCCTCACCAGTGATGATCTTCAGCGTGAAGGTTCACAAGAGCTGCTGCTCACACCTGTTGCATGTACACGACCAGATCATATTCCGTTTGCATGCAAAAGGAACTGACTGTGAACTTTTTCATTGTCCTCATATATGGATAAACCCATGAACAGTATAGTAGCAACTTTAGCGTTAATCAGATGTTGAATGTTTCCAAAAACACTTTTTGCTGTTGTCGTCAGTTTTTTTCAACAGAGAGACTCATCAACTTGGTCGCTCTGAAGAATGATAACAACCTAATGAAACTCTTATCTTTATCTGAGCCTTCACTGTGTCCCAGCTCTTTGTTTGCATTCCAACTGAATAAAGTCAAACTTCAGGGCTGATTATTTGGAACCTGCGGTTTTCCCATTGAGCCGCTGAGGCCAGACTCATGTTCGACCTTTGGATTTTAATTTCAGCGTTGCCTCAAGTAATGCGTCTGCGCTGACATTTGTAGCATTTTAAACTTTTCGTTAGGGTGGCGTGAATGTAATATTAATGGAACACTTCTTTGCCCTTAAGGCCTTTCTGTGTGGTGTGCTGTATATTTATAGTCCATGTCACTCTGAGTATTTATTTTAGGAAATCGTGCAGTCGATGTGTGTTTAAAGTGGTGCGATATTCAGCCTTCGGGGCTTTCAAGAAACGTGTCCATGTGTGTTGAGTTGACCGCGAGATGAGCAACCTCATAGCATCAGCGTTAATTTGAGAAAGTTTGATTAAATTGGGGGTGGCGACTTAAAACACGACTATGCGACGCTGTGCACATTTCTCTTTTCAGATTGTGCCTTTCTGTGAATGTGTGAGGAAACACCGAGACAGAAACTGTGCTGATTCACTGAAAGTCATTCTGAAAAGACTGCTTCTCGTCTGTGACCTTTAGAAACTCACTACAGAAACACTTTGAGCACCCGAAAACCCTCCAGCCGCCCAGTGAAGATTTCCTTTGTCTTGAATCTTTCTGCCTTTCTTCATGTCCCACTTAGACACATGTGAACATAACACACACGTAGACGGACACACAAAAGATGACATCATACACTTTAAGAACTGCACCTCCCAAAAATGCAGAGTATCCTTATTGTGCCAACTTTGTCCACCTTAGGGTTGTGGAGTGTGTCCATGCTTTTTTTTTTTATTGCGCTGTTATTTTCACACCGCGTGTGTTTGTCTGAGTGAAATTCTAAACTGGAGTTGTTACATTTGCCACGGCCAACTATCAACTTGGCGGGTGCGAGGCCATTGTTTATCAGTTTATAGGCATGATTTTTGCATACCACCATGATGGAACAATGAGTCACATGGTGATATCATGGGAATAGCATATCCAATATGACAAAAATAGCTCGCAAGTTTAAATGGACTGAGAGGGTGTGTGTGTGTATTGTAACTCAATGCTACTTATTAATCTGTGAGCGTGCATCATAGTCTAAGTATGCTGTTTTCAGTGACAAAACAGAGTTAGGTGATGCGGTGCAGAGTAACAATAGTAATGTGTGAGGCTTTGGGAAGGGAGGGGATCTGTTGTCGGATTTGTGGTTGAAATTGTTTAAAAATCATTCATTACGTCTCAGTAATTAATACAGGTTCTGTAGTTTATGCAAATCAATATGTTTGTGTGTGGATAGTGAATGGCTTCATTGGTCCAGTATCGACTTTTTTGGGGCCTCTTGTGTAGTAAGACACAGAACAGCAAGCATAACCATCGGTTATTTCAATATACTTAACATCAAATTAAATGAGCTCATCTTGAAGGGACGTGTTTCTTCCATACTTAATGCTTTGACGTTCATACAGTAGTTTTAATAGATTATATTTCACTTTTTGTGGAAGTGTATTGCCATGAATTGGCCACATATCAGAGCAAGTTGTGTTGCAACAGAGTATGTTTAAAAGGCTGCACTGATATATTGATATTGTGTCAGGCACTGTATGTACGTTTCTCTGTGCGCTATTTCATACAAAGCATTCCTTTGTGACATACAAATTTGTCTGAGGGAATAAAAGAGCACAAGCTTTAAGTCTGTGAAGCCTCTCAGACATCCAGGCAATGGTATATCTAAGGCAACAGTGAAGGCAGCTGGACTTTCTTGACGTTCTTGAAGATATTTCACCTCTCGTCTGTTCAGTTCTACCTGACTGATGGGAAGCCTGGGACTGGAAACCTCCAGGTTTATTGGATAGAAGGGAAAACACCTTCAAGAAACCCAAGAAAGTTTAGTTGCCTTCATTTTAACAACTAGGGAAAAAGGGTTTTAAGGAAAAGGAAAAGAACATGATCATTTTTGTGGCTTAATTAATCTTCTACAGCAGTTATTTCACTCTGCTCAACAGTAACATTTGAAGTAAATATGTTTAATATTCGCCTGTTCTCGGTGTTACAGTTTAAAGAATGCCTCAATGTCCTGATTTGGCATTCACTTTTAATAGTGTTTAATAGGGTGGCTGAAGCATGAATAAATATTCAGGGTAAGTAGGTTTAAATGTCAGGCAGATCCAATCAACTTCATCATGTAAAAGTCAGGGATACACCATGGCAACAATCCATCCTATGAAGCCATTCTTGCTTGTCCGGTTTATTCACTCGCAGCAATAACTAAAACAACAGCAAAAAGTTTGATGGCTGCGTGTCGTCAAGTCAGGACAAAGTTTGTGAGTCACTTTTCAACCAGTGGCATCAGACTTACTAACAGTACACTGCCACAGCCCACTGATCCAGCCGGATGCCCGCTGTCTGTAAATTGATGTGGGCTGCTTAGTGATGAGTAGGAGCCCACAGATGGCCATGAGAAGGAGAAAAAAAGCGCTTTTGATGAAGAGACCAGCTGGTCTCCTTTCTCTCTTTTCTTTGCTTTGCTCTCTCACACCTCCTTCAAGGACTGTTTCATCATTTCCCTGTATTCCAAAGGGAACACTGATGGCCTTCTGGATTTAACTCAGAGTTCCGGGATCCTTTTGTATCTGTCACTCATCCCCCATGAAAGGGGGACTCGCACACAGACATGCACACCCCACTGGTCGAAGCATAAAGCTGGCAGATGACAGCTGTATAACCAGAGAGTGGCACCGGCTCATTACTGCATCATTCATCAGCGTGACATAATGAAGGAATGTTTGAAGAGCTGCTGATGATGTTGTTGTGTTGGAGGATTGAATGGCTGAATGCAACAGCTTCCCTTATTCCCGCTCTTTACTGTGCGGTGTGTGTTTTTTTTTTTCCCTCCATAAGGATTTCTGTGTGAGCCAAAACATTATTTCCATCTTTTGTGACTGGTTCCTTGATGATCGGGCACAACTGTGGTGTTGAAAAGTTGCAGGCGACAATGCTATCTGTTTATATTGAATTTGCCTATTTGTGCTTGAAGTAGCAGCTTTATTCTAGTACAGTTTTAGGAGAGTGAATGGAACAGGTGGTAGAGTATGGGAGAAGTGGTGTAAAAAGTCTGTAGGAGAGAAAAACAACGCATAACTTTGATATGGAACTTTCCGCT
The DNA here is from genome assembly GCF_000690725.1 of Stegastes partitus. NCBI lineage: Eukaryota > Metazoa > Chordata > Actinopteri > Pomacentridae > Stegastes > Stegastes partitus. The sequence continues at coordinate 294,039 of NW_007578349.1, forward strand.
TTCCACTCAAGGCCGCAGCATTCGCAACAGAAGCAGAATAACAATATGTGCGATTCAGTTTTCAAGATCACTCATATGTTTTCGTAATTTGGCGATGTCCCATGTGGTGTAAAGAATCAACATGTTCAAACAAACAATTCAGTTGAGAAAAGAAGGAGCTTTGTCACACACTCGAAGACGAACCACATTTGAATTTCAAAGCCAGTTTAGCCAAAACAGACGGACAAGACAACCTTCGCTTCCCAGCATCCAGCCTTCAGATCACCAAGTGGGGGTTCATTAACGCATTCCTGCACATGTGGGATGGTTCGGCTCATCTCGGCTCTGACAGGAAGGAGAACGCGGAGATAAGGCCGAGAACTGAAAGTACGTGAACGTGGAGGGAGACGGAGAGAGAGGCAAGAAACTTAAGAGAGGGAGTGAGAGCGGGAAGAGAGGGGGAAAAAACAAAAACACTTTTAACCTTCCATGTTTCTTTTGCCGTACAGACTGCACTGTCAAACACCAGGAAGATGAACTACTACTTTAGAGGGGAGAAGGGGGGGAGAAGGGGAGCAGTGTTGTCAAATGAGTGTGTCTTAAGTGGAAGGGGGAGGCGGGTAGTGTTTACATGGGCTCGGTGAAAGGGCTTTTCTGGTAGGCCTTGTTTGACATGGCTTGGATAACTAATGAATATGTTCTCTCTGTCTCTGTTCCCCTCTTTCTGTCTGTCTGTCTGTCTGTCTTACCCCAAATCTCCCCTCTTCATCTCGCTCTCTCAGGCACAATGTCCCTTCCCTCAAGTCTATCCCCCCCTCTGTCCATCTAAATATCAGTCCTTTTTTTCTCGTCTTCTTTCAGTTTGTACGAACTGACATCTGTTGAAAAGAGGCCTTTGGCTTTTGGGGGGTTCGTGGGGCCGTGGTTGTTAATTGCGTGTTGACAGTGGCCCCTATATCCTGCCATCGAGCCTAAGAAAAGCCTATAGGGGAGACCTGAAAGCTCGTACTGGTATCTGAAAGGCCATTTTAGTGAAAGAGCTTGAAACAATTATGGTGTCAGTGAAGTTCTGGGAAATTCAGCCAGCACCAATCGCTTAGGTTTGAAGCATGTTTTGACGTTAGTGGCACTCAGTGGAGGGCTGAACAGGAGCCCCACTGGTCGGAGGATGCACATCACAGCCCATTCCAGACCACTGAAGCTAGTTTAATGCTTCATGTTTTCTCTAAATTTTTTTTTTCTTAACTCAACGAGCTCATTTGATTCAATTTCCAAACTTATTACAAATTAAAATCAGGCTCATCTTTCTTAGTGTCAAACACCAGGCTCTCTGTCGGTGGGAGAATGGCTCTCCAAGAGACTTACACTGGAATCATTTCATAAAATTTAAACCGTTCATTTGTTAAAAGTTAAATTACATATTTTTCTCATCCACTACAATCAATACATGCACAGTTTTACACATGTTTAAAAATTTTTTTTCATCTTCTAAAGTCCAAGAATGTATTTTTTAAAAATCCCCCGTAAAGATAAGATTGCAGCTTCGGAGCTTTCTTGCTTTTTCAAACAACAGTATATTTTACTTCGGTCACTCTCCTGCCCACAGACAGATGGGACGGGCTCATAGAAAAAGTGCTCATTACCTGGATCTGTGTGAATGCAGCCTCTGCCATGAAAGGATTTAGTTGTAAGAGGTAGATTTTTCTTAAAAAAAGGAGAGAGCTAAGAACAAAAACATGATGATGACACTGGATCATGATGATGTGATAGAGATAGAAAGTGGAACCTTAAATATATCGCCTGAAATGCCTTCTATTCTACAGGAAGTACGCAAACTATGATTCATCTTTGTGCTGATGTGACTCGAGCCAAATGATTTTTACTGATCTATAGCGTATATTTCTTTTCAAAATCACAGATGTACAGAGACATATAAAACACAGCTATCAGCAAAGAAAGCCTCTTAGATGCACATGTTATCATATGGATTCTATTAATATGTCCCAGTTTACAAGGATTCAGTTGGTCCCTTCCCCCAAGAATGACTTCACCTTCGCCCGACTCCAAGTTTTGTGCAAGACACGTTTATGAATAAAACAACATTCTGCGGCTTTTTCTTTCTTTTTTGCCTCTCTCCCACCGTCTTTCTCACATGTGCTCACACACCCACACAGAGCAGTAGCCAAGGATCCCAGGTGCAGGAGGGATGTGAAAGGCTTTGTGTTTTGTCAACAGCACAGCAGCACCTCACATGACAATCCAGCGGACTCGCACACAGGGAAAGACGGGGCAAAGAAAGTGGAAGATGAGAAGAGGAAAAAAGCATGAGGTGGAATAAGATGAGGAGTTTTTGTGTGAGAGAGAGAGAGCAGAGAAAAACGAGCAGAAAAAGTCTTGCAGAGGGACAGAAACGGAGAAAGTTTAATTCAGTCATGAAATACATTAAGGACAGAAGCAGAAAAGAGCTCAGAAATAAGATATGGAACCAAAGAGAAAGGGGGAGGAAGAGGTCGGCAAGAAATGAAACACAAAGTGAATGAGCATTAGGGAGGAGGATGGAGGGGAGGGGAGGGAGGGAGGCAGAGTGAGAGAAAGGGTGGAAAAGGCCAGTGGCCTCTGCTCTGTCCCCTCTGTGTGCTGCTAAACTGCCCACCAGTTCCCCGCAGCTCTGTCACTTCTCGTTTGTTAATCCCCCATTCTTCTCCCCCTCCTACTCGTCCTCGCTCCCTTTCGCTCAAATCGGTCAATTGTTAATGTGACCCCTTTAAACCCCACCGTCCCTCTCTTGCTGTATTGTCAACACATTATCTGTGTGTACAAGAGGGACATTTAGAAAGGGAAGTGCTAGATGACAAATGTCTATAATTGTTTGGACGGATTTGCCAAGTTATTTTTTATGAATAAGCCCGGCACACTATGAACCTGTCGCAATGGATTCTTGCTTTTTTCTTGTTGTTTTGATGAAGAAAGACTGCTTCAGAACAGACACACTGTCTCATTTTAATACTCTACACACTTTCTTTTCCAAAATTATTTTTTATGAATTAGCCCAGCATCTTATGAACCTGCCACAGTGGATTCTTGTGTTTTGTTGTTGTTTTGTTTTGATGAGGAAAGACCGCTTTGGAACAGACGTACCGTCTCATTTTAATACTCCACACAACAAGAACGGTAAACAAAATGGGACTTTGTGCTGCTGCTGACAAGCTTTGGGCTGTAAAAGAAATCAGCTCGTATCAGAGTGCTTTTTAATTGTCAGTTCAAACCTTAATCTTGTCACATGAATGAGCGCAGCCGCATCATCGATTCAAAGCATTCGCTCCTGGATTGTTGCACAAAGGAGAAAAAATCAAAGCGCTACATCAGAATATAATCGGCAACTTAGAGCAGTTTGTCTTTCTAATAGCATTACTTGTAACTTTTCTTTCTTTGATCTTTAGTCACTGTAGTTAGTGCCACTTAAAGGAGAGCTTCACACTGACAGAGGACTGAGACGAGCACAACACAACGTGGCAGCAAAGCACCTAAAATATAAGTGAAAGTCCCAATTATTGTCTCATACATTAAGTAATGTGTTTGTATGAATGTTTCAGTCCATTAAAGATTCTAATCTTGCTATAAGCCTTAATTTCAATATATATAGCTATATCTAGATGGTCAGCGTCTTCATTTATGGTGCAGTACTTTTGATTGGTTCTCAGATTTGTATGTAAAATTGAGCCACATTGCTCTAGTGGTACTACCGAAACAAGGCATATGTGTGTTAGTTAGCTTTCAAAATGTAATTCAGAACATAGTACTCCGTCCTGTCAATGATATGTTTTAAATCGGGGACATCATACCAGCACCTTCATTACAAAAGAACATGATTTTTTATAGTGGCTCATCGACCTCAAAGGATAAAAAATGTCTTTAAAGCTGAAGCCTGAGAATTTCCAATAATAAAGGCAACAGTAAAGCAATTTAAAACAAAGTGGCCTCACGAGAAATGTGTCATGTTTGGATTTGGATCAGTCTGTGGAGCAGGTTGTCTACATATCACGAGTCCGGCCGTTCAATCCCCCAATCTGTCTGTGTGCTGAAGTGTCCTTGAGCTAGACACCGAACCCCAAGTTGCCCCCAGTGAGGGGGCTTGTACGGCAGCTCTGCCTCCATTGATGTGGTTGGTGAATGAGAAACACTTTGTAGAACCCCAGCAGAGGTTAAAAGGTGCTGTGTAAGTGTCCACCATTCACCACTAGGTGCACAGGTTAGACACAGTTATGTCGAGCCCACTTGTATGATGAAACAAATGTTTTAATGTAAAATAATCAAGATACGCTATCACAACATCTGTCAGATTTTGGCTTTTATGCTTCTCACGTCTTTCCTCATGTATTTCGTTGCACATGGAGCCCATTCAGCTTCACGAGAGAAACCAAAGATCCATTAGAAGTGGACGGTAGCTGCAGTGTCAATCTTAAATGGTGAGGACAGCTAAAGATTGAAATGAAAGAAAAGCTTAAAAAGGAAACCTGAACTTGAGCTTGAGCGGCTGAAAGAGGAGAGCGGAGTGGGTATCTGCTAGCAGTTTATTTCAGAGAGGGAAAAACTCGTGCTTGTTTTGGACCATCTCTGCTTGCAGCTGTTAAGCATCTGGTCTCAATGATCATGCTGGAATGAATGAAAATCTTAAAAGCCGTGAAGGAAAGACACTTCCGCGATCCTTTTTTTCCCTCAAGTGACAAACAGGTGCCCTTTTGAAATGGGATAACTAGGAAATACAACGGCTTCGTTCTAGTTCTTAGGAGCTGTATCGGTTGTAAGAATAAAGAATGTGCCGTGAGAAAACACGTTTCATAGTGTCAGGTGTTTGGGTTTAGAGTTTTTGTCTTCTTTTTTTCTATATTTCACATGTTTTTTCATATTTTCAGTGGATTCAGTGTTTGTTTGACTACAGTAAGTTAGATTATATTTCAGTTCAGTCAGCCAGCTCATGTGGAATAAATTTATGTTGTGACTACAGAGTGTGCCGAGTTGATATTTGTCATCTTGGCTCTGACTTCATCACTCACTGCAAAGCTACAACAGCAGGGCAGATATTAAACTTGTCCCCCAGGGGAAGTTACAAGCTTACAGGTGGATACGGGGCTGGCGAACAGAGCAGCAGAGTCATACAACTGCACCGACTACAACATTAAACTGCACATACCAAAGAACACAATTCATTGAAAATGCAAAAGAGATCTGAGAGCAGACCACAGACTGTATAAAAGATGGACGTAGCAACCGGCCCTGAAAAATGAAGCCAACCCGGAAGTGTCAAAAGCCTACGTCCACTAGCTGCTGGCTCCAAAAAGCCCTGGCTCCCATAGACTTGAATTGGAAAACAATTGATCACAGATCACGAAATATTGCATTCCTACAGCTTAGGATTTTTTTCTTATTAGTTTTCATAGTCAAGTCCAGAAATCAGGTGGTCAATCTGAAAATAAATCAATACTGAATTTTTAAAAAATCGTCAAGGGGCGTGGCTGGCTTGATTGACAGTCTGCAGACGAAGCAAGCAGAAGGCGGTAAATGTGGGCGGGGCAGAGAGGACCCGCCTCTCAATCCGTCTGACCAATCGCTGCTCCTATGGCTCCGCCCCCCTGATTTTTGCGTCACTGGCTCCAAAAATCCAAGATGTCAACCAGGAAGTAGCAAAACCCTGGCTTCATTTTCTCAGTGCAGAAACCAACGGGTGACGTCACGGTAGCTACGTCCATCTTTTATACAGTCTATGGAGCAGACACTGAGAAACAACAACAAAGTTATTACACTGATTCACGATAAACACAATTTTGTAGTTTGTGTGTTTGCAGTAGTTGCAGAACATCAGAGCAAAGACAGTCAACAGGGTTAAAGAACTGATGGACTAATACTCTTAATACTCACAGCAACTTAAATGTGTCCTGAATTAGCTGAGAGGTGTTTTAAAAGTATGCTAAAGCATGTTAATATCAATCATAACAGAATATTAAATACAACAGATTCCTTCTTTGTCAAACATATTCTAACACTCAGTAATTTTCACAGATGGAAAAAAACCCCGAAGTCTGTCTCTGTGCTGTATATTGCTGATATGTTCTGTTCTAAAACACCTTTTGGTAGCACGAATTCATAGACTTTATAACACTAATAGTGCAGCCATCGTTAGCTCTGCTGCGCTCCTTCCTCTGAAACCTCTATATGCAGTGTATTGATGTGATTTTAGCATTTTGTTTCAACTCCTTTTCTTCTTCTTTCTGTTTCACAGGCAACATTTTGGACAGTATGCTGCTACAAGCATCAAGTAAGGAGGCAGCGGAGAGTGGGAAGGAGACTTTTGGCAGCACAGCTCCTGCTTCATCCTCCCAAAGACTCCTGTGGTGTCACTGCTATCACCACTGCCCAGAAGATTCAACCAACAACACATGCAGGTGAAGTGCTATGAATGAGAGCAGCAATGTAACAAACAGGCCGAAATACTGTTGGTTTGGTATGTTTTATAAAATTATTGGTTGCTTTACTTATTGTAAGTACATCTGCTTCTCCAGGACGGACGGCTACTGCTTCACGATGGTGAAGGAGGAGGATGGAGTACCGGTCCAGACTGCGGGTTGCATGGGGCTGGTCGGGTCAGAGTTTCAGTGCAGGGTGAGTTGATCGAGACACACACACAGTACAATGTCTTCCTTTTTTTTGCAGTTATTTTCTCTTCTAGCACATATCTTTCCCAAATTAGATTATTTTAGGAAATAGGAATTACAAGAGGGTAAGTGAATAAAGCAGGAATTTCAATCCTGGATGTACACACTGATGTGTACACTGTTTGTGAGCACTTTTATACGAGATATCATGACTTTTTTTGATTCCCTGTGAATTCTTTAGTCTATAAAATATCAGTTATGTCAATTATAGATTAATTGTGAAGATACTTCCATGACAAACTAAGGCAACATCTTCAAATCCCTTTTTTTTTTTTGTTAACCATCTAAAAAAACAAAAGAATCACACCTGTATTTGATTTCCTGTCTTCCAGGATACGGGGAAGTCACGTCAAAGGAGATCGCTGGAGTGCTGTACAGATGAAGATTACTGCAACAGAAACCTGCATCCAACGCTGCCGCCGCTCAAGCCGCCTCGTGAGTCTGTCCGTCCGCACACGAAGCTTTCTTGCCCGTGAAACATTAGCAAGATTTTTCAACCAGCCACTTGTTCCCCCGCTAGAAGTCGACAGCGTGGCAGTGATAAAGACAGGACCGAGAACTGTGACTGATGGTGTTACAGCACGCAGGCTTCAGAGATACAGATATCACGACACTGTCAGAGAGTCAAAGACGGCCCAAGTGTTATAGACAGCGTCAGGGAGTTACTGTCAAACTGTCCTGGAGCTCGCCAAAGCCACTGAGTGTCAAGAGAACACCGAGGTCTCTGCTGTGTACAACACTATACTCTGGGTGTGTGTGTGTGAGGGTCTTTTTGTGTATTTGAGAGTCCGTAAGCCTAGATTCCCAGGGAAATCACCAGCCCCAGCAGACACTGAGGGCAGAGTCATCAATCTGAAACCCTATCATGGGGGATCAGGAGGAGAATTCATCGACTAGGCTGAGGGCTTCCTCTCTCTGTTGACGGGGGCCTTGAGGGAACAAAAGTGTGTGCCAGAAGAAAATGAAAAATTGATGAGTGAAATATGATTTGTGTATGATTGACTGAACGCCGCTTCTTCCAAGTGACTCGTACAGATGACTGAATTTGTTGGTATAATTTTCTCAGTTTCTTAACTTTTTTTTATTTTTCTATTGGGGATATTGCAAATCTAGATTTTATTAAATTTTTTTTGTTCCAGCTGAAATGCGTTAGATGCTCGGTGATAATTTCATTTATTCTTTTGTCGTGTCTCTTTTGTCGTCCTCTCTCTAGTCTATGTCGATGGGAAGATCCACCACATGGCCTTGTTGATTTCAGTCGCTGTTTGCAGCATCATACTGCTTGTCATCATTGTGTTCTGCTACTTCAGGTAATGACACATATAGCAGTCAGACTTAAAGGTTTTCTGCAGCCCTCTTTAGGGATTCAATATCACACATTCTGTATGCTATAGGGCACATTCTTGCCAGAATATTATTTTTGTAAGAATGTGTGCTGCATACTTCTGTTTCACAGGTACAAGCGACAAGAGTCTCGTCCTCGCTACAGCATCGGTCTAGAGCAGGATGAGATGTACATTCCCCCTGGAGAGTCTCTGAAGGACCTGATAGAGCAATCGCAGAGCTCTGGCTCAGGCTCAGGACTCCCTCTATTGGTGAGACACCCACACTGCCTCTAAACACCTGTTGCGTCAAAAGGATTCTCCATGGATGCGCTACATGCAAATACTGGGGCTAATGGGGGATGCTTTATTGGATTTAGTTACATGCGGTGAATTCCAAACCTACAAGATTTTTGTAATATTTATTCTTTGGCATCTCCTGGTTGCTCCTGTATCCATTTGAGGGTCAATGAACCTCTCATGAGTTTTTCATTTTTAACGCATGAGAAAAATTCTGAATGAATTTGTACACATCAGCATCCAAGGACCTCCTTAAACCGTTTCTCCTCTTTAGGTCCAGAGAACGATAGCCAAGCAGATTCAGATGGTGAAGCAGATCGGCAAGGGCAGGTATGGAGAGGTGTGGATGGGCAGGTGGAGAGGAGAGAAGGTGGCTGTGAAAGTTTTCTTCACCACTGAGGAGGCCAGTTGGTTCAGAGAGACGGAAATCTACCAGACTATCCTAATGAGACATGAGAACATACTGGGTAAGTCTTCTTCCTCTCTTCCTTCTGTATTTGTGTGACGCTGATCCTTCTCTGTGTAGCTCTCTGTCTCTTTATTTGTTGCACTTTCTTTTCTTTAAAATATTACAATGAGCAAAGTGGAATTTAAAGGGGCAGATGCTAAATTCTTACAACATGGTGGTGGTAGTTCTTAACAATCTTGAAATATAAACTAAAGGACAGTTTAATTAGGTTTGGATGAGTACATACTGTAGATGAACTAGTTTATTGAAAACAAACGATGCTAATGACAGATCAATTATACAGTAGATCTGTGCTTTGTAGCACAATGTAATAAAAAGCAAATGATAATGAATTAAAACCCACCATAGTTGGAGTTGGAGTGGGCCCATTATGCTGCACCACACTGCGCTCAGTGCCAAAACAGATCAATTATAGCCAAGAGACTGTAAACCATAACAAATTCTAAAGTAGACAACACCAGACTGCAAACCAAAGCTTGCATAATTGAACACCACAAGATCCATTGTAATGAAGTAGCGGAGCAAAAGATCACTTACTAGTAAACCGGAAGATAGAATAAATGCTGCAGTGCGTAGCTCAGCCTTCCACGGTCGACACTACAGACCACGTAGTCTTCATCATATCCACCAAAACAGATGCTAAGATTATAGTGTTAACTGGGCTGAGTCAGTGCTAATGCAGTCTATACTTACAGTTATTGGGCAAAAACTATGTTCACACATATGTGAGATGATATTTAGATTCAAAGATTGTGTCAGAAGTGTGGATGCAGGACTGTTTGAGTGAAAGTGTCATCTGCCTTTTCCTAATTTATAATGATCTTATTTCATGTTTTACACGTTTGGCTTGCTTGATGGTTGTTGTTCTTGGGTAAAAAGATCTTAAGGTTCTGTTTCACAAACTCATCTTTCTATGTTTTCAGCCTGTCATACTTCTGTGTGACAAAACTATCGTCCCGGACTGATCCGTAAACAAATTCAATTTGTAGGATATTTTTTGCACTGAAAAAATAAAGGCAAAAAAATTAATTACCTATATTTTTGTTTTTGCATGATTTAGGCTTGTTAATGAAAATTAATTTCTGCCAGCGACGGGAATGAAATCACTCCAGAAATGTATAATGACCCCCTTTTAGCGCAGCCTTCCACACAGTGCTCCAAACAGGGTCCCTGAAGAAAAACATGTATTCATCTGAAAGTGCTCTCTGCTTCTATGACTGAGCCTAATTGATGCATTGATACATTTAAAAGCACACAAGTGGAACAGTGAAGTTCACAGTGAAGACAACATTACGTCTGTGTCATTTCTACTGTAATTACTGGAGATAAAGCCACAGTGGAATGTGCGTACAGTTGAACTGTCCCAATTTTTCACGGTCAAATTCAGTCAGTGATGTGGCTTTAACGTAACTCGCTGCCTGTTAATGTCTTCCTCTCTTCACCCTCCATCCTCCCTCTGCCCACTCCATTCACAGGTTTTATAGCTGCAGATATTAAAGGAACTGGCTCCTGGACTCAACTCTACCTAATCACCGACTACCATGAAAATGGATCTTTGTATGACTACCTCAAATCAACCACTCTAGACAATAAAGCGATGCTGCGACTGGCCTACTCCTCTGTGTCGGGACTCTGTCACCTCCACACAGAGATCTTCGGCACCCAGGGCAAACCTGCCATCGCTCACCGGGATCTGAAGAGTAAGAACCTGCTGGTGAAAAGAAATGGGACCTGCTGTATAGCTGACCTCGGACTGGCGGTTAAATTTATCAGGTGAGTATAGATATTCCCAATTACTTCTATGTTTTTGCTGTGTTAAGCCACGGTAGGCAGTCAGAACAGCTCATAAATGAAAGTATTCTGAGCTCACATTATTTCAGTTATGAGCATAGCTAAGTAATCATTAATTTAAAGTCATTACTTTGATCTCTGGCTCTGCAGTGACACAAATGAGGTAGACATCCCTCCCAACACTAGAGTTGGCACAAAGCGCTACATGCCTCCGGAGGTTCTGGACGAGACTCTGAACAGAAGTCATTTTCAGTCGTACATCATGGCCGACATGTACAGCTTTGGGCTCATTCTCTGGGAGATTGCTCGACGTTGTGTCTCAGGAGGTAAATATAGTAATTAGACTTTAATGTCTTCGGGTTTTTGGACACAAACACTCTCCGAAAGCCTGAACTGAGCATGTTCTTCTGTAACCTGTAGGGATCCTGGAGGAGTACCAGCTACCGTACCACGAGTTAGTTCCTACGGACCCTTCATATGAAGACATGAGAGAGGTGGTCTGCATCAAGAAACTACGACCGTCCTTTCCTAATAGATGGACCAGTGATGAGGTAAGTATGTCCACACTATGCATGCACAAACACACAAATGAATGATCCCTCTAACTTAAATCTGTGTCTCCTCCTCAGTGTTTGAGACAGATGGGGAAGCTGATGACAGAATGCTGGGCCCACAACCCAGCCTGCCGCCTCACAGCGCTACGGGTCAAAAAGACACTTGCCAAAATGTCAGAATCACAGGACATCAAGCTGTGAGCGGGCACTGCCAGGTGTGTGTGTGTTTACGCACATAGAAAGGGCACTAACAATCACACTGGCTCTGGTCCACGTCGCACAAGCCTTCTCCCTGGGGGGAAAAAAAAGAGGAGGGACAGGAAGCAAGAAGATCACTTAGAAGATCACAAACTTTTGAGTCCAAACGCCCAGAACTCTGCAACGCAAGTCCCCTTAAAAAAAAAAACAATCAGGTCTTATGTGGCCCTGTTCTGTCCATCAAAGACGATGAGACGATTTCATTTCAGACTAGTGCGAGGACTCTAAATCCACGTATAGGCTCCTGTTCACATGCTCCAAAGGTCTTGGAGAAAGAGACTGAGTTTGACTTGGCACTGTAGCTGCAGAGACACGCAAACAGGCTACTGACCAGTGAGTGGAATGTGATATCACTGCTTTCTGTGAAAGCTACCCTACCTGTAAGATGAAGGTCTGACTGATAGAACTGAAGGGACGTGTTTCAAAGCAATCTGTCATTGCAGCATTAGCACCTCCTTTCTTAACACTATCACCCCCACTACTGGCTTTATGTGATAATTGGATTGAACACATTTTGGTTTTTTTTGTCAATCAACTGCTTTTAATTACAAGAACTGACCCTATGTGACAGAGAGGGGGAAAAAAAAAAGAAAGTATTGTGAGGCTTTAAAATTTTTGGTTTCTGCGGATAACATTGTAAACACTGAAGAAAAGGTAAACGTTGTGTTTTTGTGATGGGCTAACGAAAGTTGCAAAAAGTGCATTTTCAATGTAAAACTCCAACTCGCGAAGACGATATGTGATAAAATAAAATTTCTATGTCCAAATAAATTCTGGATTGAGGCTCTGAAGGCCTCCGTGTCTCCTTGCCCTCTGATGGAAAACCTGCCTGAAACGAGGAGGAGGCGGCGTTGCATTAAAGGATTGATTGGAGCAGAACAGTGCCACCCGTAGGTGCTCTCCGGTAACTACAGGAAGGAAAGACTCCCAAGTGCGTTTCCAAACTGCTTTACACTAACTGTAGTGGTGACTTCTTGTTTGGTGATGTAGTGATCTATTATAAATGTGTGGAATTTTGTTAGTTTAGGGGTACCACGAGTTGTTTGTCATGAGGGATTGCTACCATTCAGTCAGTAAAGTGGCTCCCAATACCAGGCTGATGATGGAAATGGTGTATTTTAAGCAGCGGGACCAGAAGCACTCACTTATAGTAAAAAAAAAATCAGCTGGCCCAAGAAAACACCCCCCATACTCTTCTACCACACGAATTAAACTGATTCACTATAATTAACCATTTGCAGCTGTCACAATGAAACCAAATGAGTCAATTCAAAATTCCATCATCCCGTTTCTGTGAGTGAAGTTCCTCCATTGATTCTGGCATAAAAGCAGTCCACTTTTGGAAAACCTAAGCAGCCTCAGTATGAAGTGGTTCTCCAGGTAAATCCAGCCACCTTTCATCATCTGGCTGTTCGGTCCTTACAGTGGTCGGCTGTCACCGCAGTGCCAGTTCAGATTTTCCCCTCAAATGGCACTAACTGACTCATTTTTTATTTTTTATTTTTTTAGCTTTCATAGTCCATTAGTAAAATCTTTGCTAAACTTTCCTTCAGAGGTCAGCGAGTTTCATTTTTTGGTCTGTGTCAACTAAAAATAATGGGGCGCTTGTCACAGTTGGAGGTTTTCGGTGTGACAGATTTGTTGTGATATAAAATGCCCTTTGTTTCCTCTTTGGGTGTTGTGCCTTATTTAATCTGTACCTGCTGTAGTTGTCTGTGAGAGAAAGTGGTGTTTTTATTCAGTAAAAAGGTTGAACATTCCCCCAATAAAGTGTTTCACTCATCCACATGGCTGATGCACAGTTTGTGGTGGCTGAACGAGGTGCATACTAACGAGTCACTTGGCAGTGCCTCTTACTGTTAAGGCATGCTCTCCATATTTTCTTTGTTACAAAAAAAAAAAGCGGCATGCCTCATTACAACCCACTGGTGCTGCTGAGCACACAGCATGTTAAACAGTGACACCATAAGGGTTTTCACTTTCACTTTTCTCCCCTTCAGGCTACTTTAAACAAATACTTATTCAGCCTGGAACATGGAAATAGGAATTTCACAGAAAAAACATATAAAACAAGAAAAGAAAAGCAAATATATATATATTCATGGTCTACAAATTGCATTTCTGACCCCCGCTTTACTATTACAGTACACATAGTGATACATAGCACATGTGAGGAATGTCTGTTGTGTTCAAGAAAGCCACCAAAGGCACGGTTTCAGCATTGCTTATAAATATAATTTATTAATTGTCTTAAAAATTCTTTCTTACACTTTGTACAGAAAACAATTAGAGGAGATAGAGAGGCAAGCATTCAGCAAGATTGAGCAAGACTCATGAAGCGTGCCAGAATTAGCTAAAATGGACCAACACTATCCCACACTAATCAAATCAAACCACTCCTGATAGTAAAATAATCAAAATGCACTTACAAGGACAGCTCTAGTTATAGACTTCTATCATGATAACCAATGCCAAGTTTGCATAGTAGACACTGCTTTTACAAAAAAGGAAAAAAAAAACTTAAATACAAAAAAAACAAAAAAAAAACTTGAAACATACAAACTATTATCTAACTGTACTGCTCTTTTTTTTTTTTTTTAATATTCTAAATTTGCCAAACAGTAGCCAACAGTACACAACTGTACATACTAAGGAAAAAAAAAACTTAAATACAAAAAAAACAAAAAAAAAACTTGAAACATACAAACTATTATCTAACTGTACTGCTCTTTTTTTTTTTTTTAATATTCTGAAATTTGCCAAACAGTAGCCAACAGTACACAACTGTACATACTGTAGATAAAAAATATTTTTACATACTTTGATATCTTAACACTACTTTCTTCATTTTTCACATCATGAAGGATCATCTTCTGGAGGCCGACATGTGCTCACCTCATATGAAAACTCCCTTTTTGCTCCATCGACAGAACGTCTTATCCTGCTGGTAAACTGTAGACTTAAGTGTAAATTTTGGGTAAACTTACATTTTTACCAGTTGTTTTTTTTAAACCTACATTTCTTAACTGATTCGTTTCATCAGTTAAAAATGAGATCTCGTATATCCGTGAGTTGCCAGTGATGTTGATGATCGAATTGCGTGAACGAGACATTGCCATGACCTTCGTGTTTTGTTCTGAAACAAACTCAAATGATGACTTGATGTTTTAGGCTTTTATCCTCGTAAAAATTTCCACCACTCTTCCCTTTGACTTCCTTATTTCTGACATCAGCAGTTACATTTGGAAAAAAAAAAAAAACATACAAAAACATCCACTCTGTCATTAAACCATACATCTTTTCTAGCCCGGGCTGTCCAAAAATGAAAACATACATACTTTGAGGCCTCCGTGTCCGTTTCATCGAAATATTTTCCTGATACAAGAGGTCTGAATCTTAAAGTCGCACGTTTCTGAACAAAGAAAGAAAAATCAATGTGAAAAAAAAATCAATGTCTCAAGATTTCCTCCTGCGTTGGACAGCCACAAGATGAAATCCGTCACGACCAGGTAAAGATCTGACCTTTTGTACCAGCGTTAAACCCAACCTCTGCCTACTTTTTTTTATTTTCAAATATCCTCCTCAGAATCTCCTCTACATACCTGATAATCAAGTTTCATATGGCGTCTCTCCGTAACTCAGAACAGAAATGTCTAAACTCCAATTTTTGATTAGTTTACAAGCGTTTCCCTCCGACTGAAAGTTCGTGTCGTCCTTTGCAGAGTTAATATCTCCGGGGAGATCTGACAAAATATTCGAAAGCCACCGAAAATAAGGCTGCAAATTGGAGCGATGCCTTTTCATCAGACACTGCTGACCCGAGTCGATGCATACATTTGAAAGCCAGCCTTGGTTCACAATGCTGTTCTGGAAAACACAAATATATTACACATCATTGTACACAGACCCCCTTTAGTTACGTTGACTTTTAGTTCTAATTTGCAACTTTTTTTCTCAATAAATACACTGTGAGTTGGAATGTTAGTTGCTGACAGAAAGTTGTTTGAGGAAAAAGGGCAAGTAGCTGATATGTTACAGATCCCCCCGCCCTCCCCTCCCCCCAATACAGTTCACACCTATAAACATAGTAAAATGTCAAAAAATAATAATAATAATGTTAATGTAAATAATAATGATCATTGAACAAAACAAAAAAATTATTATGGTAATACAATGTCATTAGGATGAACATGATAATCATGTATTTACACGTTTCAGACGATCAAAGAAATGCAAATGCTGTTATTCTTCAAAGGCCACCGGATGGTGCTAGTGACCAGCAAAGTCACAGCGGCGATCACGAATGAAATCACACGTGGCCCGACGGCAGGGTGATGATGGGACGCTGAAAATATGAGAGGAAAATATATATATGTCGGCTATATATATATATATATATATATTAGTAAATGAAAATATGATTGATAAAATCTGTATATTGGGTACATTTAGCGGTAATGAATGATATCAGCTGCGTTTAACTCACTATCACATGATGCTATGGTACTTTGTATAGTAATGTATTTAAAAATTCATCCCTTTTTGCTTTGTCTTTCTTTTTTTGTTTTCTCTGAGTTAGTCCCTGTCCAGAAACAAGCCCCCGACAATAGCAGAGAGAGACTCCTGGATTTGAGGTTAACCGACATGCTTAGCCGTGACTGGAGCGCTTCACCCTGCATCAACACGCAGCTCGTCTTTGTGAAGGAATACGGCAGCAGCTTTACTACAGATAGTATGTTGACACTTGAGACTTATTTTTTTCTTTTTGCAGAGATGTGTTTACTGTTTGGTCAGAGGAAAATTGAAAGAAAGAAAGAAAAAAACACATTTAGTATACTGTGCTGCAGTATGATGAGCATAAGAATGAATGGATGTTTACCTCATTTATCTAATTATCCTAAGTGCCATCTTAAATACACTTTAAATTAGGGAAAAAAAGTCATTTACTACTAAAAGTGGCAAACAAAAACTTCACCTGCATCAAACAGGAGTGTAATCATCTTTGGATTGGCTTTTTTTTTTCTCATTGACAGTCAGTCGCCTTTGTTGTGACCTGGAGGATTTAATATCTTCATGCATTTTTGGAGGAAAGCCACAAACTCCATATTCATCCTGAAAACAAAATTGATACCAGCCAAGAGAGTAAAACCTGTTGTCTCGGGCTTGTTTCTGGTCAGGACCCTTGATTGACAAGTCACTGTGTAGCAAATTCTGTTATAGCAGGAAATGATCCACACATATGGACAGCAGAATACATAGAGCGTTCCCTAAGAAACGATATAAAGACGACGAACTGTAGTGGCGAACACGTACAGCCGAGGCTCACAAGAGAAGAGTCACTTATTCATCTCCCCTCTCATTATCTGTTTTCCATCCAGATGATCACCTGCCACCGCTTCCATCATTTCGTGTTTACGTCCTCCCTCTCTTTTGTAATCACTTTAGCTCCTCTCTGTGTTTGCGCTCATCTTTCTGCCGAGTCTCTAACTCGCTCTTTCTTTTTCCTCGATCCACCTTCTCCCACTCTACCGTAATCACTTTACCTTCTCTCCCTTTATGATTCTGTTCCGCTCCTATAGAAGGTTTCCAAGGTCACCTCTCCCCCCGTTTCTTTTCTTTCTTCGCTCGCCTTTTGTTCGGTAATAAAGTAACAGCAAAAGAACGACTGGTGTTACAATAGACACGGTCTTTGTTGTGTTTTTTGTTTTTTTTGTGTTGTTTTTTTTAGGCGCATGTATGTTTTGTTTGTTCCTGATAGTTAGGTAGGGTTATCTCCTCCGTCGGTCACGCACGACACTGCAACATCTCGCAAATACGCACACGAAAAGATACATACACAGTCCCCGCACCAGCTCAAGCCCCTCTCCCTTCTATCTGTCGCCATGTCGGCATGATTACCACGGTATTTAACCGCTGCTCAATCACCATGGCGACAACTTTCCTTTCTCTCACATCTAATTTGCTCGTCGCCCTTGCTGCAGCATCAACCGTAGAGAATTCACGTGTAGTCATCTCCAGAGTTCTGTCATTGTCATGGTAACCGCACTGCTTTGTCAGTGTTCCGTTGTCATGGAGGCGAGGTTACTGTCATGGCGACCCATTTCTTCCAGCACGGCGGCCAGTTCGTTTAGGTCTCCGTCTGGGAAGTGCTGGGCCTCCCAGAGATCCAGGATCACGCCCGTCGGACTGGACTTAGTGGCGAAGTAGTTCAGATACCTGGAAGAAAAAAGAAAAAAAATTGAAATATTACGCAAAAGATACACTTTTTCGCATTGACAGTATCAGACAGAAACATTATACTGGACACGCAGGCAACAAATCAAAAGCAAAGCCAGATCGCAAGACATATTATACAACACGCAAACTATTTAAGATTGCATTTCAACTTTTTCAGTTTATTTGGGAAGTTTGATGTGATGTCACTCCGTTTGAAAAACCTCCAGGCAAAGTCTTTTTTTTAATAAAATCTGTTTCGAAGTCAAACTGGAAATGTGCGATATGTAATCGATGTGCCAAAAAAGAAAATAACATTCTGAGAAGGATGAAAATGTACCATTTCCTCCCATAATGCACTGCAAAGGTGACAAATTACTGCTCTCTTCAAGATACTGAATTATAGTCTTTAACTTTGGTTGTGCTGAAAAGTATTGAAAGCACTTGATAGCAGACAATAAAAGCAAAGACAGGCAGAAAAGGAGCTAAGCATAAAGAAACATCCTTGACGAAAGACCTCAACACCACGAATGTAACGTGTGAGGACATTCAGCCTAAAAGAAGAGAGAACTCGCCATTCTGAGTGTTCAGTTTAAATCTTATTAAACAAACAAGAAAAATATTGTTGCATGTGAGCAGGACAACGTGGCAGCAACTTAACAGTGCTGGTAAGTCGTCCAGCCTCCGAGAGTCAAGTACACAATGGCTGCAGAGGGAAAGTCTGACACTGAGCCATCCGCGACAAAGATCTCACTGTTGCTTTGAAGTCCAAAACCCATCAGATTTGAGTCCCATGGGGGGTAAAAACTGAGACTTTCTGTTCCTCCGTAAATCCTGTGATTGTACCGTTGGCACACTCTGATACTGTTTAAATACAACCACAGCCATGCATATCTCCTCTCCGCTCCTATCTGTCAGTTTCTCCTCCCACAGATTTTTTTTTCTTCTCACATTTTCTCCCATTCAAAACATCTAATAGAAGTATTTTCATTACATTCATTCTCACTTTGTTTCATTCTGTCTCGCTCTCTGTGTCAGACTCCATCTGTCTGCAGCGCGCGATAAGAAGCATCCTGCTGTTAAGTGAACTCAGCAGCTGAGATTGACCTTTTATATGTGTGTGTCTGTGTGTGTGTGTGTGTGTGTGTGTGTGCTGTTCCACCATTTCCTTCAGAGCCGCGTCGGTACAATGCACCAAAAAGTTCACAATAACAGCTCCGGTTTCATTGTTTGTATATACATGAGACAGTTGTGTGAGTGAAAGACGGCTGGGACAGCGAAGCATGACTCACACTTTGAAGTCAAACAGATGTGATGTGGAAGCTACGAGAGCAGAAGGATAAAAGGTGGTGTTTCCTTGTTAGGGCATTTTTTATCATGGTCCATTTTTTCGAAGAGTACCTTTTAGCAGAAATGTGGAAGTAAACAACAATTTGGCTAGCTGTTCACCCACTGATCAGGAATATTCGGTGCCCACATCAACAGACTGCTTCATGAGCTGGCTGCCTGGTGGGACAATGATGCGCACTTGTGCCCAATTATCCTCTCAATATCTGGCTCTGCTTCGGTAGCTGCTGGTAAATGAACCTCCAGACTGAATCACTGAGACACACACATCTGCGGATGGAGATACTAAGGATGTTACCTGTGAGTCAAACGGAAAGCAGCGCTTGATTTACTCCACAGGGAGTCTAAAATGTATTAAAAACGAGTAACCAGATTCTTTTTTTTTTTTGTACATGTGTATGTCACCATAACAAAAGACGATCACATGCACTTAATGCGATTGAACTGTCAATTATGCCTCTGAGGGATTTCTTTTCTTTAATCTTTGTAACCTAACTAGAACTTAAGAGGACATATAAAACTGCACTTCAATTGAGCTGCACCATCTGATTTTGTTCTGTTTTGATTATTATCCTTCCAGGAATTCTATTTCTGTATTTGACAACCATAAGACATAATTATTACAATGACAGACAGACATTTAACAGCAAATTGCTCCCCAACGACATCACGAGAACCAACAAAATTTGTCCCACACCTCATATCGCCTGTTTTTGTGCACCAGACCTTTTCTGTGAGTGATCTCTGGGCAGCAGCCTGTACCTTCGTCCTGAAGGCACCGGCTTGTATTCCCCAGAGTGACCACTGAAGCTTACCTGCTCTTTCCTCACCACTCAGAACTCACGAAAGCAGCGTCACACTGCGTTGTCCTTGACCCACAATCTCGCTAGACGTACTAACAACCCCATTGAGTTTGTTCTTATTAAGTACAGATAGTGAAAAACACCAAGAAATGAATGTTCTCCACAAGTGAACGGTGAAAGAAACCCAGCGTGAGTCTATTCAATCTCGAGTGTCGAAGCTTCCGTGCGACGTGTAATCATTATATCGCCCCGCTGTAGACGACACGTACGTCTAAATTCTATAACAAATTCACATTAATTACTGCCCCCAGACGTTTACATTCATCTCCAGCTTCAGTACAGTCACCATTAATAGCCACTTGTTGGCGTTTCTTCCTGCCTGCTCTGAAATCAAAGATCATTTCCTCGTCTTAATCAAGCAGGACTTGAATCACGTCTTGAGTCACAGGCACTGAGTCACTTCTTCTTTTTTCTGCTGTGAGGTGAGGCAGGTCCTATCCTGTTTGACGATTTAGACCAGGCACATGAAATAACTTTGGTTGTCACCTGTCAAGGTTGAGTTTGTGGGCCAGCATCCTCCAGTCGTTGCCTCTGGTCTGCGGTGCATCCAGGCTGCCACACAACTTCTGTCGGATGGATAAAGGAATGCGGAAGGCATTGGGCCCAACTAGGGTTGTGATATTGCTGGCGGGGTCCATCAGGGACGTGTCTATGCTCTGGACCTCCTGGAGAGACGGGGAAAGGCTGGTCAGTTGGATAAAGCAGGTATGTTAACTTTTTTAAAAATTTAATTCATTAAAAAAGGTTTCTGCATATATAGATATATATATATATGGGGTCGCCCTATATATTGTATATTTTAAATCCCCCAAAAAAGGTCAAATGTGAATCATAACATGCATACATGTGGCAACAATTGGAGACTTAAATCCATCATGTTTCTATTTCAAACATCCTCTTGGCAAAGATTCTGCACGTCTGTCTCTCTGCTGTTTGCCTTCGGTGTGACCAATTACACATGAGCCTCCTAATTAATACAAGAGTGAAACAAACACAAAAATCTGCTCCCGAGCACTCGCTCGCTCTCTCCTCTCGCTGTCGATCTTGCATCTTTGTAAACCTTCATCCCATTAATCTGCCACTCCTGGGTTGAAAGGAGGCAGCAGTCTAACGAATGTGGCTTGGCAGAAGGAAACAACAACTGCCACTGTTGATGTGAATGATTACTATTTACTGCATCTACTTAGCCCCAATTTATAGCAGAAAGCTCTCTGCCGTTGAAGACGGAGTGACTGATGCGAAGGGACATCTCCGTCTCTCTCTTGAAATAATAAATGCTTTAAAGCTGCTTTACATTCCCTTGTTCAACACGCACGACGCTGGTTGACAGTCGACAACGTTTTAGTTTAAACACGACGCGCAGAAAGAGAATCACACAGTTGTACTTTAGATATCAGCGCTGTGAAAAAGTATTAAATCCCCTCAGGAGTTTGTCTATTTTTGTATGTATCTCATATTAAACTGTGTCAGATCTTCAAACAAGATCTAACATGAAACAAAGGCAATGCAAGTAAACAAAAAAATACAAGTTTTAAATAATAATTGTATGCATTAAAGCAAAACTACTAGTTAACATCAGCTGGGCCTGTATGAAAACACACCCTTAGTTACTGAACTTGCAGCTGGACAGGACACACTGAGGCCTGATCACCACCAAATTGTCCCATTTTCAGAAGCATTAAGTTGGCAAAACGTATCACCAGTTGCACAGTGTTTCTAATTCAAAGCAGCAGTGAGGAAGACAGTGATTGAAATCAACTCTGGGGAGGGTTACAAAGCTATTCTAAGGCTCTAAGACGCAACAGATCCACAGTCTTCTCGGAGAAAACGTGCAACAATAATAGTGAACCTCCCCAGAAGTGGTCGACCTTCCGAAGTTTCTTCAAGAGCACGGTTACAACTCATCCATGAAGGCCGTGGAAACTCATTAAAGAAAACGCAGCTCTCTCTCATCTCAGTTAGGCTCTATCCAAAAGACTGTGGGGCAAAAATGGCATTCATGGGAAAGTGGTGCAGCTAGAACCCAGAGAAACAATAAGAACCTTCTGACTTTTTCTACAACACACTTTGATAACCCTCAGACCTTTTGGGGGAATGTTTTATGTAGTGAGTAAAATGTTTGGAAGACAAGAGTCCCGTTATATCTTCTGTAAAACAAACAAAGACGTTGTGGTTTAGTCAAAGTCTGAACCCGAACCCCTAAGATGCAGTGGAGGGAACTTAAAGGAGCAGTTCATGCTCACAAATCTACAACATGGCTGCACTACAGCAGCTCCACACAAGAGAACGGTCTCAGGTATTGCTGGACTATTTTTTCACATTGGTGAGTTAGGCAACTTTAGAATAACGTCCCAATAACATATATAATCTATTAACTGATACTTAACAAGTCATTAGTAAGTAATTCACTGATGGCTTGTTCATGATCTATGACTGGTTTATAAGGTATGGCTGTAAATCATTAATATACAGTTAGCAAGTCATTTATAACTCACTAACTAACAGTTTGTAAATGGTTTATTAACTATCTATAAGGCATCGTTATAAATCATCAACAAACTATTAACAAGCACTTAACAAGTGGTTAACAACTCACTAATTAACAGTTTACAAATGATCTATTAACTAGTTATAACGGATAGTTATTAAGTGTTAAGTGTTACCCCTTTTTGCTTTAAAAAATACAATTATGATTAATATTAACTTGGGTTTTGTGTTTACCCACATTGTTTCTGTTTTATGTTAAATATAGTCTGAAGATCCGGCACAGTTTAGTGTGAGATAAAAACAAAAATAAAAGAATGCAGGAGGGGATTGTATGCTTTTCTCACAGCACTGCACTTGTCAAGCATCTAATATGATCACAGGGGCTGATCTGTAGGAGCAGGTATGAGCTGTTTGGAATATATACCAACTCACCATTTATTAAAGTATTGAATGCTGTGATATAACTTGTTGCAGCTCCGTCACTCCAACAGGCTGTTTATGAAGTTGAGCAGTAAATATTGTCATGCTGGAGAAAGGCACATTTTGGCCGTGCTTTCTTTTATTCTTTCCACGCATCTCTGCTGGTTTAATAACTGAATCCAAAAAGACACGAAGGCAAATCCCTGCAGCAGCTTTAATTGGCTACATTGGAATTTAGTACTCTGAACTATTTTAGTATTTTTTTTCATTTGAGGTCAAAAGAAAAGTAGGCTAATTGTCTGCGAATGTAAACAGGAAATCATGTGCACCACTGTGAGTGCTTATCACACATATATTAAAGACACATCAGTATTTGTGTGTGGACTAATGGGTAACACAAAAATGCACCACAAAACGCTGTGAGAAGGCTCGGATAGGACGTCTCTTTTTACTTGAGAGAACAGTTCATAAAAAAAATCTCATCAAAGTCTTGTGTTTGTGGAATAAAATGAATTTCAGCTACTACAATTTAATCAGTTCCTGCAAATAATGATATCAGTAAAAGTCTCCAAAGTCAGGATGACTTAACGGTGATGTCAGGATGGCAGGGGGCAAAGTCGAGCAGAGCTTCTGTATTGAATGTAGGCAACGTGCTCGGATAAGCGGCGGAGAAAGATGGCAATCTTTTAATCACTTTAATGTTAAAATATTCTCCACATTTTGTCAGGGTCAATCAGTTCTGTTAACTGGAGATACCTAGAAGCTATTATAAACTCAAACTTTACAACAAGTTTTTTTCTCTCAGGTCTCACACTTTGACTGTTGCTCTCATGTTGGTCAGTGATCTGTTCTGAAGAGCATAAAACAGTCGGCGTTAAGTCTCCTTGCTGCTCTGAATGCTTTTCTACAACCGATGGAGAAAAAAAATAATTCCTGCATCTCTTTTTATAAACTTAGATGGTCATACACGGGTTAAAAAATTCTAAAGTACAATGCTATTACCCCTGGCCACCGCGGGAGAATTCAAACTGCAACATGCCAAAAGAACCGTCTGACCTCCGACCGGAGCTGTTCACACACAGACACGCACACATTTCCAGTGACTTTGTGGTTACATGGCCGAGCAAAATCAAAGACAAGTTATTCCACTCGTGTTATCTGACCTCTCGCCCGACTATGAATGATTGAACAGAGTCACAGAACCATAGCAGGAACCCTGACTGTCTGACAGATAGAGAGAAACTTAGTGACTTTAGGACCTTTGGTGCAGGAATGTAGAAGTTAGAAGAAGGTTGTAAAAGGAATCCCTCTCTCTCTCTCTCTCTCTCTCTCTCTCTCTCTCTGCTGGTTTTATTATATATAATGCTATTTTGCCTCGGGCCCTTGAGAGTTAAAGTTGTGTTCTGCGTTTATCTC
This sequence comes from Stegastes partitus, assembly GCF_000690725.1. Lineage (NCBI taxonomy): Eukaryota > Metazoa > Chordata > Actinopteri > Pomacentridae > Stegastes > Stegastes partitus. Next base: position 318,168 of record NW_007578349.1, read on the forward strand.
AGACATAAAAGCAGCATAATCATCGTGTCGTAGCGTTTTGGTGCGTGCATTAAAACAAACTTGCCTCCTCCAATGTGTTGCTGAGCTGAAAGATCTGTCCTTCTCCTTCTACCTGCCGTACGCACAGTTTGCAGCTGATCTCTGTGGTGGCGGCGCTCAGTCTCTCCAGGGTGAAGGTACAGTGGAGACTTCTCTGACTGCCGCTCCACACCTGGTAGAACGGGATCTCCTGTAGAGGCAGCACAAATGTTAAAATATGCATGTTGTCAGGCAGGTAACCTGATGGATTAAATACGGTCCAATCGTGACTATGATGCTGTCAAAACATGGATGACTGCACCACAAAAACTATGAAATTTGTTGCCAAGCTTAATATCTTAATCTTGTAAACACTTGAGGTGCTTAGTGAGTTTAGTTACTAGCTTTTAGTACTGATGAGAAGTGACTAATTGTGCAGGTATTTCACTCTGTTGTAGAGTTTAATGCACAAAACAGGAGTAACTACGGAAGCCGAGAGCGGTCGTTTTCCGCAACTGTTCTTTCTTCGCCGTTTTTTTAACGAGAAAATTAACTCGTTATCTCGGGATAACAAGAAATAAAAAAAGATAATTGGTGTTTGTGTTTGCCCAGGGACCTCCCACACACCTGGGATTCCATCCTCAGTCACCAGCGGGGGGCCGGAGGACAGACGAGACCGGGCACGAGCGCTTCATTGTAAGTTGTCGTGCCCGGTCAGCTGTTCTCATGACACGTCATGTCGGAGTTCCCGGTCAGCTGTCTATATAAGATACGTCACACCAGGAAGTCTGACAACTTCTGATGAAGGCTGAAGTGACAGCCGAAACTGTCAACGGGATAATTATCTCGTTATCTTGAGAAAATGCCGCTTAAAAAAATGTGCGGCCATGACCGCTCTCTGCTTCCGTAAGTAACACTGAGCCTTTCCTTTTGTCTTCATATGGATGAATATATGTTTGCTGCACTGTGCATACACGAAGAGTTGCAAAAACAGATAACTCACAAACCTTCAGAAAACCCACTTTTCCATCGTCTACCTGAGACAACATCAAACTTAACTTATCTCTATTTTTATCATTTCTACTGAGTCAAATCCACTCAGCTTCAGTTTGATTGATATTATCTCAAACAAACAACAAGTTTTCTGAAAATCTACAAAAATGGAGTTATCTGTTTTTGCAAATCAACTCTTCATACTCTATATGCGACCTTGTTAGATGTCTAAGTGTACGCGCACTCACCTGATATTTTGCGATGAGTTTGCTCTTCCAGTGTGTGTGTGGCACGTCGTGGATCGACAGTCTCAGATTATGTGTGCTGTCTTTAAAGTTCAGAGTCTTTGGCTCATCCAGAAGCTTCCCTCCCATCTGCGTCTCCATCTGAAGAACCTCCTGCACAAAAGCCCACATAAAGAAATAACTCCTTCAGATTTCCTCTGCAAGTTTGCTTCTGCTTAATCTCGCTCACTGAACCATTTACTTTTTATACATTGGAGATTGTAAGAAAGCCTTTTATTTATCTTGCGTAATTACAGCAGACAATGCACCATAAAACTCTTGGAACACATGAAAGTTTTCGCCGAGATAACATCGCACTTCTCCATAGTTGTATTCCCTGGATTTTAGCGACGCTTAGCTCTGCTGACTGCGCCGAAGTGAAAAGACGCATTAAGAAGCTCAATAGAAACCTTGATTAATGATGCGCCGCCAGTCGACGGAGTGCTGTTGTGAGATATAAAGAAAATTACGCATATCTTTAACACGAGACAGTAAAATAAATAACTTCTATTATTACTAAAAGATGACCTCAATGACTTATGGAAATAACACGGCGAAAATTGAAGTTATTTAATTTTTGTCCTTCTCTCTTTGCCAACAGTTTTAAAGGACACGGTTACTACCATCACACTGGATTCAAAGGTCATTTAATGCATTTATTGTAGGATTTTGTTGTAATTTAGTATCTTAGATTTCAGGAAATTGGAAAATGTCTGTTAAGGAAAGACAGCAGCACGTTTTACTCTGCCGTGCTGCGGTTGTTTCAATAATATATTGCGTACACAATTCTGTGGGGATTTTTGTTCATCCTTTTTAAAAATGATGCCTCTATATCAACTAGGCCCACATCAAGAGAGCGCTGAGAATGTGTGTGTACCGTACAAACCTTACAGCGAGCATAACCGTCGACGCACATGCTGATTACACGTCTAAATGTGCATTTGAATACACACAAGTGATCAGAACACACACAACACTCAGTTGTAGTAAGTCATCAGTATGGCTTCTGATGCCTCCTACAAGCTTTTCAAAATAATCAATTCCTCCTTCCCCTTCCACTTCATACGTGGCGGCACTACAGTGGATACACAGCGCAACACTTTCCCCTGTGAAACGCCGACCGATCAATTATACTACACAAAGTCTCCATCATTAAAAAACTCACCTCTGAACTTTGTTTTCAAGCTACAACTCGCGCGTCTGAGCCGGTCTAACTGAATGTGTGTTTGTTTGTGGGAGAGCGCGTGTGGCTGTGTGCCGCGCTGACACTTGACTTATCACTGCATGCATAAATTACCAATGTTAATCTCCTGTATCAGATGGTCCCTTCAGTGCTTTGAATTTGTTTAAATTCCAAAGCGTTGCTATTTTGACATTGCTTGACCCTGTTTTGTTTACTGATTCTCAGCTCATTGCCAGAAGACTAGAGGTGAAGAAACTTCTCTCTGTTTATGACTCCATTCGGCTCTTTCTGTTCAGGCTCCAGTGTATTTTATTTCAAATGCAAATCAACAGGGATGTGTTTTAGTATGGGTGGTCCAAGAGAGAAAACAAAATCCCTCACAGGACTGAAAAAATCACAGAAATTCGCTCAGGCTGAAACATCACACTCTCTCGCTGTTAGTTAAAGCGTTTGGAAAGCTGTGCAAACTGTAGATCCATCCATATAGTCCATGTCTTAGCATTTAGCATTTGTATTGGATTCAGGATTTATTTCTTTACTTCACCTTGAGTGCATCTTGAGTGTCATCCAGACAGTAGACCCTGATGTGATAGTCCAACGTCGTACAGGACACGGGCCCAAAAACAGCCAGTTTGAGCCTCTTGGCGGCTGCTTTGCCCATCGACTGACCCACCAGGCAGTAAGTCCCCAGAGTCTCTGTCAGAATGTGACACGCCTCCAGGTCCATCTGCACGTAGCAGGGGGTGGTGAAGTTCTCCTCTCCCACTACGACCACATCCTGTAGGAAACACACAGTTTATGTAGGCAGAGTGTCGTGCTGGGTCGCAGAGTACAGTTTACAATGAGCGGCTGAAACTAGCATTTTGTAAGAGTTCGCATTCTGTCGCTGCGATTCCCACGTGAGCCTCATCTCAACAGAAAACCCAGCTTTACTTAAGACAGACTGCTTTCAAACCCTAACTTGATGATAACGTGCAGCTGTCAAATAAACTCGAGTCATCCTCCATGTGTTTCCCAGGCATTCATCACCATATATTTTAAAATGCAGGGTTAAAAACAAACACTGTGCGTGACAACAGCAATTCCACTATAAAAACAGGGAAATTTAAATTATTCTGATTTTACAAAGTGACCCACAGTCCAGTTAATTTAGTTTTTTTTCCCCCTCTATTTGGGACCGGCCCTTATTTGTTCACACTATTGGTAAAACCTGGCTGTTATTTGAATATGGGCTTTATCTGAGCATTCGCGGGCATTAAGCCACAGTTTGTCTGTTAGCATAACACAACTGAACCTGCATTTGGAGCCATTTTCCCCCCGAATGCAAACAGCCCGTGAGTAAGCAAGGTTGTGGTTTATGCCAGATGTATTTCATTGCAATAAACATGTATTTTTCAGCGTTACTCACGTCCTCCGCGAGCTACACAGAATTATATTCAAGCAAAAAAGCCCAACGGTAAATGTTGACTTTTTTTTGCTTGTGGCGCATTTTTAATAAAACAATAAACAGCGTGAATCTCCTCCAGGCGGTCTGCTAATTCATTTCAGAAAGCCATTTACAGGACGTTTGATTCAACAGATTGCGAATATATTTATGTTCCAACACCGAGCCGAAACGTAAATGCATGTCTGGTTGTACATATGACATCTGAAAGTAAATCAAGGTGTTCATTAGGGGAATGATGACACTTGTTCCGAGCTGTTGTCTGTGAAGTGTGTCCAATCCCACTATGATTATCTGCTGGCTGTTGCTCATGTCATCTCTACAGCTCTCTGTCACAGCCTGACTTATGGTAAATCCATACGGCTCTTTGGATCGAGGGAGGGGGGGGATGCACAGGCTCGCTGCGATCTTTTCATACGACTACTGAATCTTCAATTAGTCGTGCAGATATCCATGTTTGCGCGCGCGTGACTTTGTGGATGACAACGTACTGCAGAATGGATATGTTCTCCACGCACATGTGTGATACAAATATTGAGTTTCGAATCGCAGTTCATGCGGAGTTGTGTTGCTACAGATGAGCTGAATCAATACAAAGAGGTAGGAAAGCAATATGGTATGAATCTGTTATTACTGGTAATCACAACCGTGGCTGCTCCCCCCTGATATGAGGGGAATTCAATTACCTTTCCTCTCCCTGTTTTGGGGAAAACTTTCTGATGGGAAATGGATGTTCTACTGCAATAAGAGAAAAACAAATCGACTTCCTGATGAAATTCCACTTTTCATTTTTCTCGTCTTTACCCACTCTGCATCTCTTTCTCTCTCTCCGTCTCTCACTCACACACACACACACACACACACAAAGACCCACACAGAATCTTATGCATGGCTAATTGTGCAGAGACATTGTGTTGAGCTGTGATAAGCAACAGAAGACAGCATACGGGGGCCTTGTAGACACAGTGATGCTGCAAGACAGCCTTATCACCCACACCCACACACAAGGGTGCACACATGCACGCACAAACACACACACGCAAGCGCGGCCGTACGCGCGCACGCACGCACGCACGCACGCACGCACGCACGCACACACACACACACGCAAAACAGATTGCTGAGGTAGAGACTTCACGCTGAGAAACACAGGAGGAGGGAGAAAGAGAAGGGAAGGAGAGAAAAAAGGAGGGATGGAAACATAAGAAGAAAGATGAGAGAAGAGGAGGATGGCAGGAGCATAACAAATTGCTTCTGATAGGAGTCTTCAACCCCCTGCTTGTCTACTAGCCTGTAGGCACTTTCTGTTTACCAAATTTTCTCTCCTTTTCTTTCTTTTCCCCTCCCTCCTTCCCCGCATACACAGTGTGAATGTGCAATTCAGGCTAGCCTCCGCTATGTGTGCATGTAATCTCAGTGTGTACTGTATACATGACTGCGGAGTAATCATTCGGCTACGACTGCGTGCAAGTGTGTCATTATTTTGTGTACTTATTCACACACTTCTTTATCTTTGGATTATTTAGCCGCAATGTGTACATGTTTGTGTATCTAGCTGTATGTTAAATTCATATTTGTCTCTATTTGTTGGCAACAAGGTGACAGCTATTCTCTCTGGGGGGGAGAATACAGGAATTCCAAAGCTGTATATTAAAACTCTGTAAAAGCAATATATGCATTACACACACAGACAGACGCTGAATGCTCACCTCCCATTCTCCCATGGCCAGTTGGTTCTTTAGCTGTATGAGCCAGTCCTCCTGCACATTGTCAGCGCAGTGGTGGATGGTGAGGATCACCGGTCTTGTCAGCAGGGCTCCAGGAGGTCCACAGCTCACTACTGGGCTCAGCACTGTCTGGATGTCCTCTACCGGGGGTCTGAGAAGACAGATAAGGCCGAGGTGAAATGATGGAAAAGACTGACAGTGACAGGATGCTCTGTTGGATTCCAGATAGCGAGAGTTTCGGCTGCAGACAGCTCTATTGGAGCCACTTCTGCTGTGTGTGTGTGTGTGTGTGTGTGTGTGTTAGGATTGTCACACTCTTCATACAACAGCCCAAAAAGTATTTGGACAGTTAAATTATCAGCAAACTGACACGAGGAAACTGGAAGCTTTTCTAGCTGAAACACTGAATAAACTTTCATCACAGCTTTTACAGAAACTGGTTGACACCAAGCGAAAGGAAGGTAAACAAAATACGACTAAAACACCGCGTTTTTGTTTTTAATCTTGAGTAAAGCCACTTGGAGATGTGTCACTACTTTTTGTCTTCATTTTAAACTGTATATGTATGTGATTTTTAGGGTCCGAGNTGGAGCTATGCCATTGGCTGATTGGCAAGCCATGTGACATGTGTATTCAAATGCAAGAGAGAGTGCAGGGAAAACCATCACCAGAGTTACCCCTGGTTACACCTGCTCATGGGTCTGATCCGGTCCAGCTACCGGACCGCCCCGGATGTTCTTGATCAAGTGTGACTTTGGACATTTTGACAGTTCAACATCACAGTTTTAAACATAACTTATTGCATATATTGATTTTTGTTTTTTTAAAGTAATGTCTTTAAGATGATGTTTCAAAACTCAACTAATTCAAACTAATGTATTCATTCTGAGTCACTTTTATTAAACAGCATGTGGTCTTCAAATTACTCACAAATACAACATTTTCCCATTTAAGTCCTGTCTGGGTTTCACTTTCAGCTGGTGAGAAAATAAAGTGCACAAATGATGTGGGAACATTTGCGGCGTCTTGTCTGCTGCACCTCAGGGCTCTCAGGCACCTCCACCATGTTCAGGAGACCTGCCACCATCGTCTTTCGTTGTTGAACTTCTTTGCTGCATTCACTGAGGAAATATCGAGGGATGGGGATCTCCAGCTCGGCCTACAGAGAAAACAAAGAAGTCTGTGTCTTTAAAAAGTCACTGTCTGATTGTGATTGTGATTCTGAGGTGGACGTCAGTGTGGCGTCATGTCGATGTGACGGATGAACCTTACAGGAGTGAGCTTCAGGTCGTAGAGGACGCCATCCATGTCGTGGTACTCTGAAAACTCCTTTTCCACTATCTCATTCTTCAGCTCCAACACTCTCCCCATCACACCGTCCAGGATGCGCCGGATGAGCCGCCTCTTCTGAGGATGGACCATCAGGTCGTAGGCCTCCTGCAGCTGCCGGAGGGTTCTGACGTAGCGTACGTAGAGCGTGGCCAGACGCTGGAAGAACACAACGCGGTACTTCTCTGGACGAAGAGGCTCAGCAGGAAGCTCCTCGGCCAGCAGGCGGCTCAGCTCCAGCTGAGCATCTGCCCACAGCTGGTTGTACATCCTGTAACAGGAAAGTTGGATCGCTGCCCTGTGAGTTCATGCAGGTCACAGCTTCAGCGTAGAATAATCAGGCTTCGTGGCATTTATACATGTATTTAATAAAACCATTAAAGAGGAATGTAATGGACAAAACTCAGCTTTTCTTGTTAACTTACTGCAAATACAACACGTTGTTCATTTCAAGCCACTTCAACCAAACATACGCAGTTTATTCCATCTTCAGATCATTCCAGCGCCGACGACAGAAACTCTAGAACCATGGAAACGCTGCAACGGTTTCATGTTGGTTGTAAAAAGTCACACTCTGTAAATCCACCAGGTTCTTTGAAAAACAGACAAGAATGAAAGAAAACTATAAATGGAAGGAATCAGAGGTCTAGAAATTGGTCCTAAAAGCCTAAAAGCAGCTGCGGCCACGAGAGCTGTGATGCTTTACTAAAGCCAAGCATGAATCCTGGCGGCTTCGCTACAGGACGACGGAAGCAGCCTCTTCTCCACATTCCTGTTAAACCAGGACATGAAGCAGCCTCTTCTCCACATTCCTGTTAAACAACAGCCTCGGCTTTGCTTTCACGGCTTCAACAGCCGATTGTGTTTCATGTCAAACAAAGAAAATGAGTCTGAGTGCCCCCCGTGGATGTGGGTGCCCTCCGTGGATGTGGGCGCCCCCCCATGGATGTGGGCGCCCTGAGCATGTGTCTAGACTGCCAATGTCCAGGGCTGGCTCTGCGGTACCGTCTCTACCCGTCCGAGCCTTTAAACGGACTTTCATTGGATCACTCTACCGTTTCCAGGTCTGCCTCCGGTTGGTGTCGACGCACAATAACAATAAAAAGGACTTAAACTCACCTCTGCGACATTTTCTGAGTTTCCTGAAGCTTCAACCGAACTAAGACGGAGCATTGAGGCCTCCTGCAGTTTACACGCTGTCTCCATGGCAACAGTCAACGGGACTGTTGCCATGGAGACAGTCTGCCCTTCAGTTCATAAAGTTAGGTTCGGTCCAAATGAAACCTTCTGGTGAACAGAAAACAAGCAGCTTTTTATTTCCCATGATTCAGCTGCAGAAACAACAACAGCAGCCTGACCTTGTTTCTTCACTTCCAGACGTTTCTTGGTCATTTCAGCTGAAACGTGTTCTTCTGCTCAGAGCGGCTGAAAAGCTTCACATCAGGAACACAGCAGCTGAGTGACCAGCAGGGGGCGCCTCCTGACTCCTGACAGCCATGATAATGAAGAGCTTATGTTCAGTCTGTTAGAACCTGCTGCAGTTGGTCCGGTGAGGACACCCGGGATCTTCCTGCGTGGAGTCTCCATGTTCTCCCCGTGCAGCGTGGGTTCTCTCCGGGTTCTCCGGCTTCCTCCCACAGTCCAGAAACATGCTGAGGTTAATTGGTGATTGTAAATTGTCCGTAGGTGTGAATGTGAGTGTGCTTGGTTGTCTGTCTCTAAGTGTAGCCCTGTGATAGACTGGTTACCTGTCCAGGTGAACCTGACTTCACCCTGAGTCAGCTGGGATAGGCTCCGCCCCCCATGACCCTGGTGAGGATTAAGGTGTGGAGATGATGGATGGATAATATTAAGCTTCACCTTTTCCAGATTCAGTAAATATGAAACAGTTCATCGTTACATATCTGGAGGAAAAGGAGTTTCAACAAGTATCAGCTCTGGCCCACGACTTCGTCTCAGTTTTTAAATTTTAGCCCACTGTGAATTTGAGTTTGACACCGATCCTCTAATCCTGACCTCCTCCCCCCACATGTTGTCTGTTCCTCCCCTTCATATGTTTTGTCCTGCATCTGTCTCTCCTCCTTTTCTTGACCTTTTTCTTGTGGTACTTCATATCTCATTAGGACATATGTGGCAGGATTTAAACAGCCCCTGTGCCTACACATACCTACCAGCCCGTAGGAGTGTTGGGTCGGTCCTAACCCTGCCAGAGATTTGGCCACTGTCTGGGTTTTTGACTCAAGAGTTTGTCTGAGAGTAAAATCAAAGCCAAAACCTGAACTTGACTTCAACAACAAACACAGCAGCAACACATATGTTTCAACAGTTTAATTTTTCAAACACGCCATGACCCACAGACAATGAAACGTCAGAACACAAAGCTCACTTCAACACAGACACCGTCCACTTAGAAGTCTGGACACAAAGAAACATCCAATCAGAACATCAGGACACAAGATTTGTCCAATCACAGCTCGCTATGCTGACAGGTTGACAGGAGAGGAGCGGGACTTACATCACATCAGTGTTTGCTGACAGCAGCATCCTGTTAACCAATAAGACCATATGAAACACACACTGGACATGAAGGGGAATCAGGTGATAGGGTTCACACTGAACAGGTGGTGGGGGTGTGACAGAACCAATCAGATCATCCGCTGGGGACCATCAGTAAAGTGGTGTTCGCAGCTATTTCAAGTTCCTGCAATGACAGTTTTATTTCTGTGATAGAAAGCTACAAGAAGTCAGCAACTGCTCTGCATTTGCAATTCACGAACAGACAGCCAATTACAGAACTCTGTTTTCCAGGTGAAAAGCTGAGGCTCATGGGTACTGTAGTATTTAGTATCTGAACATAAATGTGAGCGGTGGTTTAATTATCAGCAGAATGAATCTGATTTCTCTGTCACATGACTGTCACAAGGCTTCAGTGCCACTCAGCTGTGGTTCTGTCCAGACTCCCACTGACATGAGCGTAGCCTGACAGCATTACACTGTATGCTCTCTGATCTGATTGGAGCATTCTAGGAGGATTTCAAAAGCGCTTCATTTTCTTTGTCAGCTAAATATGGCTGTATTTTGAACAGGAACATTTCATATTTTAGTGTGATCAAATGTACTACAGAAAATGGAGTTAGTCTGGATTTAGAAGTTTCAAACCAAAACAAATGAAAAGAGAAGCGAGTGTCTTCATGTAGACACACACAGCAGGTCTGGACTCTACTGAGGTATCAGGTACCATCTACAGCGTACCTGGTTCCTGTTCTGACCCATTTAGCACTGCTGACTAGGGGATCAACGTAAGGTTGCAGAGACCCATACATCAAGATGTGCTGCTACCTGATGACCAACTGAACACTGCTGACTTCATTCTGAATAGTCTCAGTGTTGTGGTTCATTAACATGCCATCTCTTTGTCATATTCCTGCTTTACATGTGTTGACTTTCCCTGATCTGCTTCATGATGACCTTGTAGCTATTAGTTTTAATCTGGTTTGCCCAGTTTTATTTATTTTAATTTCTCATGTGCATCAGTCTCACATTGTAAAGCACCAACCTGTAGGGAAGGTTGATTGGTTGGCCTGGCCACACCACAGAGACTGTCAGACACAACAGATACCTTTTTCGTGCTCTGGGTATTGTTTTAGTCCAGTTCAATCCAATTTTTCTTGGCTCAGTTCTTTAAATATCAGAGTAAGCTAAGCTAGTAAGCTAGCTTTGACCTAGTGCAGCAGGTCCACATAGCTTCGGTTCACCACGGAAAATACTTTGACGGTGCTGGTCCTTGTCCTTTCCTGAAAATCCATAAAACAAACAAATACAAAGTCCAGTACCAGTAGAACCACTGAGATGCAAGGATCCCAGTCTGATGGTTCTAGTTCCACTCCAGTTTCTCTCACTGAACCAGGAGAGCCTGAAACCAGGTTTCATTGATGAAAGCCATTGTATGATCAGCTCAGTGTGGAGGGACAGAACGTTCTAGAAGGTTTTTTGAAAGTTCCTTAAGGTTTTGGAAGGTCCTGGATGAGTTCTACAAGGGTTCTAGATGGTTCTGTAGGATTCAGTTCTCAGAACAGAATTGTTCTCATCTCATCTTCCTAAGTCTGGTTCTATTCTCTTTGTCTCTTTTCTTTAAGGATGTAATGTAATGGTTGAAGAGAACTTCCTGCTCCTTCTTCCTGTTGAGGGTGTTGAAACGCTGGTCACCATGGTAACGAGCACAGAACTCCTTAAAAGCTGATCTGCAGAGAAAAACGTGAGTATTAGTGGTTTGTCCTCAGTACCGAAGGTTTAAACATCACAGATGATTGAACACTCTGAAGTCTGCTCATCTCTAATCATGAATGATGTGCTGAATACAAAACACTAAACTACACTGTAGTTTACGCATGCGGCTGTAGCTCAGGTGGTAGAGCGGCTGTCCTCTGATCACAAGCTTGGCGGCTCCATCCTCCGCCCCTCCACAGTCCAGGTGTCCTTGGGTTAAGGTTAGACACGTTGCATGGCAGCTCTGTCGCCATGGGTGTGTGAATGGGTGAATGAGGAAACACTGTAAAGCGCTTTGAGCAGCACCAAGCTAGAAAAGCGCTGCAAGTGCCAGAAATTATGCTGGTATGTCTTTAGGTTCTAAAACAAAAATTAAATGATCAAAGTTTGACTAAATCTTAAATACATGTTGTTCTACAACTAAACTCTGATGCCAACACTTGCAGCTGCTGGTCAGCAGGTCAGACAGTCTGGTTGTAATGAAGGTGTGAACTAAGTGGACACTCACTCATCACTAAACAGATTTTCACTCAAACTAGTACTCCTGTAGAGATTAGTTAGCTAATATTTACACCAACCAGGAGCTGACTGCTCCTGATGAGTCCTGAGCATCGCATTTAGGAATGGTGACGTTACAAAAGAGGAGAGAATACTAAAATGAATGGACCAGCCTTTGGAAACATTAAACTTGAATTAATTTACATCCTGCAATGTTAAAATATACACAAACAATAACAATGTTACAGCAGGAAAGTATCCTTTAAAAAAGAAAGAAAGCTTGAACTAGCTTAGCATGGTGTCTTCATATTGCTCATATGTGACCATCTGCACAGAAATTATTTGTCAGAAGAGTTTCAATCAGGTTTTAGAAGCATCATAGCACAGAGACAGCACCGGTGAAGGTCACTGATGATCTTCTTGTAGCTTCAGACAGTGGACCAGTTTCTGTACTGGTTCTGCTGGATCTCAGTGCTGCATCTGATCCAGTGGATCACAGCATCTGATTACAGAGACTGGACTGTTTACTGGACTTAAAGGAACTGCACTGAACTGGTTTACATCATATTTATCAGACAGATTCCAGGTTGTTCATGTTAATGATGGTTCTTCCACCTGCAGCAGAGGTAGTGATGGAGTTCCACAGGGCTCTGTGTTAGGACCTTGTACATGCTCCCTTTAGGCAGTATTATCAGGAAGCACTGCAGACATTTACACTGTTATGCAGACGACACCCAGTTATATTTATCTATGAAGCCAAATGAAACCAATCAGCTGGTCAGACTCCAACATGTCTGAAGGACATCAAGGTCTGGATCACCTGGAATCTCCTTCATTTAAATCCAGACAAACTGAGGTTCTTGTATTTGGCCCTAAACACCTCAGAAACACTCTGGAACCAGACAGCTGCTCTAGATGGCATCGCCTTGGCCTCCAGTTCTACTGTACAGAACCTTGGAGGTATCTCTGACCAGGACATGTCCTTCAGCAGACATACAGAACCAGTCTGTAGGACGACCTTCTGCCATCTACGTAATACTGTAAACATCAGAACATCCTGTCTCAGAGTGATGCTGAGAAACCAGTCCATCATTAAGAACTTCTAGACTGGACTGTTGTAGTTCCTTATTATCAGGATGTCCCAGTAACTCTCTCAGAACCCTCCAGCTGATCCAACATGCTGCAGCAGGGTTCTGACAGGAACCAGTACCAGATCAGATGTCTCCTGTATCAGCTTCTCTTCAGTGGCTCCCTGTAAAATCCAGGATAGAATCTAAATCCTGCTTCTAACATATAAACTCTCCATGAGCAGCTCCATGTGACCTTACAGACCTCATGGTACCGTATCATCCTAACAGAACCCTTCGCTCTCAGACTGCAGGTCTACTGGTGGGTCCAGAGTCTCCAGAACCACAATGGGAGGCAGAGCCTTCAGCTACCAGCTCCTCTGTTGTGGATCAGCTCCCAGTCTGGGTTCTGGAGGCAGACACCCTCTATGCTTTAAGGTCAGGATGAAAACGTTCCTCTGTGATGAAGCTGATAGTTAGAGCTGCTCAGGATCACCTGAACTGTCCCTCAGTGATGCTGCTGTAGCTTCAGACTGCTGGAGGATTCCCATGATGCACTGGGCTCCTCTCCATACAGTTCTACACCAACGTCACATTCACTGACCGTTGTCTGGATCTGGAGCTTCATGTCTCTGATTAAATTCAATTCAGTGTTATCTGTACAGCTCAGAACACGTCGTCTCACAGCCTGAACACAGTCAGGTTCAGACCTCACAGGCTACAACAGAGAACCAGCGGTCCAGAGCAGCCTCTGGACTTCCTCTGAGCAGGCGGCTGGTGGGAACGAACCAAAACCCCCCAAGAGAGGAAAAGAAGGAAGGAAGGAAGGAGGCCATCTGCCTGGACTGGATCTGCAGTTTCTGTTGTCACCGACCTTCAGGATGTTCATTGTTCTGTTTGTATTGTTTGTCTGCTGTCCATCTGCTGTCCTGTTACCCCCCCATCCCCACTCTCACCCGACCAGTCCAGGCAGATGGCCTCCTGCCCTGAGCCTGGTTCCGTCTGAGGTTTTTTCCCCTCCCCGTTAGAGGGGTTTTTTGGTTCCTTCCTACTGTCGCCAACCGCTTGCTCAGAGGGAATCTAAGGCAGCTTTGGATTGTTGGGTTCTCCGTTCAGATTCATAGGTCTTTATCCACCACAGGAAGTGCTATGAGAAGACATATGTTGTGAACGGGTGCTATATAATAAATGCATTGAATTGAATTGAAAAGCTAGTTAGCCAGCTCAGCAGTTTAGTTTGAGCTTGCAGGCTGGGCTAACCGGATGTGACAGTAGGCTAGAACATCTGCAGCAGGCCTACAGTACATCTGCTTAAACAGCACCTCGTACAAACAGACGTGTTGTTTAAGTTGAACATCAGAACAGTTTACATTCAAGTTATGACAGTCCATGAAGTCTGTGTGTCAGTAATCTCTCACTCTCCCTCCCCATCCATCTGTCCTCCATCTGCACTGTCACACAGAATAAAGAACAGATTGATCTCTCCGTAAGCTTTGGGAAACCCACTGACACCGACAGGAAACCCTGTGACACATTGAATACTCACAACTTGCTGCACTTTCTATGTAGAGCTCCAGTTACAGTGGTTAGACATTGTGTAAGTTATAAGACAGACAGACAGACAGACACTTTCTTCATCCCTTTGGTGAAATTTCAGACCCAGAACTGTAAAGACACACTGCTGAGGATGGATGTATAGGCTGAGCACCCACCATGGAGGTGAGGAGTGACTGGACAGCCCCGGCCCACTTTAAGCTGCAGTGCAACTGGATTTGGTTATAAAGCAGCTGAAAACTGATCAATAGTTACTAAGACCTCAGTAATGCCTTTAACTGCAGTGGAGGAAACAGCTGCAGCATCACCACTCAGACCCTCAGTGTGACTTTGACTTGCTGGTATTTGTACTTATATTTTACTCTTGTTTTACGTTGTACTTACTATTTGTTTTAAAAACTGGGACCTGAGTCTTAATTTCGTACCACAAACATGTAAATGTGAGCTGGCATGACAACAACGTTCCTGGAATCCTTGAATGTTCATCAGCTGTTTTCACTGCTGTAGGGGCTGCAGTTTCAGCCACTACAGAGCAAACAGAGCATCAGCTGTCAGAGTGTGAGCCTCAGTGACATGACTGGTCGATAAACACCTGCCCGTCCAGGTGAGGAGGTGGACTCAGGTCAGATCTTACAGGAACACAGCTGAATAATTAAGAGCTCTGTGTTGAATAATGAACGAGGGATACCTGCTGGTGATCTTTGCCTCCTCCAGCAGCTGTTTGAACTCTTCTCTGGCTTTCTGAAGTTTACTCCTCTTCTCATTGTACTCATCCTTCACTCTGCTCTTCACAAACTGGTCAAACACCTGCAGACACAAACACATTCAGGTATCACTGGTGGCATCATGAAGGTCTGACGCCACCATCTCATGAGAGGAAACCATTTGCAGCAGGTTACGAAGAGTTGCCATTTCTACATGAGAAAAGTTTAAATGAATCTTAATCTTGTGTCGAACTGTTTCAAACCTGCTTCCTCTGATCAGAAGTCAGCAGCAGGTATCGAGGGTCAAACACCATCTTGTGGAGCTCCTTCTCCCACGTGGAAAACGCCGACACCTGAGGACAAGCACAGCTCCGGATGTCTTTCTGTGACTGGATGCAGCATCTTTGATGTAACGGTACACTATACATCGTGTTGTCTGTGGCTGGATCACGTAAAGTGTCATCAAACATAAGCTCCCAATAAAAAATAAAAAAGCAACAATATGTTGTTCTGTAGATTAAACAGAAACTCTAACTTTGAGATCAAAGTCAGCTGAGAAGACAATGTTGGCTAATTTGACAATCACTAATAAAACCTGATGAAAAAACATGTAACACTGAGGCTACACTTTGCTTTACTGCAGTTCAGCATGACCTGGTCTGCATGCTCAGACAGAGGGTCCACCAGGAGCTTCCTCCGCTCCATGGACGCTGTGCTGCACTGGACAATGCTAAAGCACTCACAGCAGATCAAACACAGACAGCTGTCTGACACAATTAAAGCAAAACTGCTCAAAAAATGTGTGCAGGTTGATTGGAGCAGAAGAGCAGGACAGCGATGATGATAGTAGATAGCAAAGGAAGCTCAGCACACAGACAGCCCTAACCCTAACCCTAACCCTAACCCTAACCCCTAACCCTCACTGAGCTGCTGACAGAGTGCATGTTGACTGCTTCTGGAGATGAGCTCTAACTGAACTTCGTTATAAAGCCACCCCATCCTGCTCGATAGGATTAGAAAGGGGTTAAGAAAATCGGACTTTTGTACAGAGGAGTTCACATAGTCACGGACACTGATCTGGTCAGTTGGACTGGTGAGTGAGAAACCATGTGAGCTCTCAGACTGTTGAAACCGACTGTACTCATGCTAAATGTGAACAAAAGCAACACGTCACCCCTCTCTCCAGCATCATCTCCCGAAAATGAGCGATTCGAAGTTCCAGTGGGAGGAGCTTAACTTCTCCTGGATGTGGGACAAGAGACATTGCTTCCTCTATTCTAGAGAGACAGAGAGCGACATGGAACCAATCACATTGCTCAGCGAGGATGATGTCAGCAGATCAAAATACATACAATCCAAACAAATCAACGAACCAAAGCACACACACCTGTGAACTTTGACTTAATCTCTGTTCTGTTATTTGATTGGCTCCTTCAGACTCACCTGTTCCTCTTTGAGGTGTGTTCATGGTCATCTTCATCATCGTCAGTCCCATGGAGACCAGATGATTGGCAGCTGGAGCTGCTGTCTGTCGCAAAGACACGAGTTCAGCAGTTAAACAGTGTGGAGAGATGCTCGTGTTTATACTGACAGGTACTGCAAAAGACCGGTGAGGCAATCGTCAGGTGAGTTTGCAGACAGGTGAGGCGACAGACCGACAGGTGTAAGCTTCTTTCTCTTGTGGGGTGGGTCTTCAATGATGCGGCTGATGTCTCGACCAATCAGGTCTCCTGGTCTCTCCCAGACAGACAGATGGATTGTGGGGTTGAAGAAGAACACCCGGTCATCTCCAGTCCACACCACACACCTGTGCAACACAAGTACACATACAGGTGAATCACACTACAAGCACCCGGAGCTCACCGGTCCCAAGAGGACCACATCATGTGACCACATCTGGAGCCACCACAGAGCAGTGGCCTCTGACACTGGAAGCTCCGCCCCCTGGAGGATGAGTCACGGACTTTTCCTTCCACCAGGTGACTGAACAGGAGGGCAGCAGAGCTCAGGGCTGAGAGGTGAGTATTCACCGTGCTGAAGTATGCAGGAAGATCCGACAGAGCGTCGAGGTTCATCACATCTCGCTGTGACATGACCGATGGCCGTCTGAGGTTTTGAACTTCCTGCTGCCGCAGAGCCCAGACCGACAGCATGTCCTTGTTCACTGGGAGCCACTGCTGGTGGTCGTCACAGAGACACGACGGTCAGTCCAGTGTGTCTGACTGACTTCATGTGTTCCATCTAGCTGCTGCTTTGTGAACAAATACACACAATGCAGCTCATATGTTTCAGGCCTCAGTGAGGAAATATGATGAATGCCAGATTTCAAAGACTTTCAGCTAAAAACCAGAGTTCTAAAATCATGAATAGAGCGCTATGTAACAGACACGTTGTGCTGCTCCTGGTGGGAACGCCATCATTTTGAAGTTCTCTTCCGGCTGTGCTCGGTGTTGCTGTCGTGTGTTTTGTGTTTGCAGGCCGGTGGAGGCGACTACGC
>NW_007578349.1:337525-346182 GCF_000690725.1 Stegastes partitus
TCTGCGCACAGACACACTAACACACTGCAACACACACAGTAGACATATGAAGCTGTAGCAGCTGCTATGAAAACAGTCCATCCATCATCAGTTATCACCATCACAGCTTCACATGTCCACATTCTGCTCATTTATACATGGTTCTACTAGAAGGTGTTCACCTGCTTTAATGTTCAGAAATGCATTATTTCCTCAGACTGTATCACTGCAACTCCTCTTCTGTCTGAAAAGTTTTAGCTCTGTTCTGATTGGCCAGCTGCTTGACCACAGCCAGGTAACTTTGGTCTCTGAGTTCAGGCAGACAGAAGCTCTCTACTCAGGAAATAACATGACTGAAGGCAGCTGCTGAGTCTGTGTTTAACAGCAAGCTAGCTTCTACCAGGAGCTATGCTAATGGGTCACATGACATCCATCCATCATCTCTACACCTTAATCCTCACTAGGGTCACGGGGGGCGGAGCCTATCCCAGCTGACTCAGGGTGAAGTCAGGTTCACCTGGACAGGTAACCAGTCTAAGTTTCCTAAAAAAAAAAAAAAGCCTGGAAATAAAACCAGGAGGTTCAGCAGGTGAGGAGTTTCTGTAGAGAGAACTCCCTTTGGAGTGGACTTTATAACACTGAATGAAGGTAGAACCGAAGCAGTCGGGGGTTCTGGGTTGGCCGGTCGGATGTAAACACTAACCTGTTTGTTGTTGTCCGATGTTGTTTCCGTCCTCAGCATTAATGCTCCTCCATAGGAAACTTTACCTCCACCCATCCCTTGCTTGTCTGAAGACAGAAGGAGTAAAACCTTATTTAAACTGGAGGACCCTCAGTAGAGGGATGTAGTTTCCCCCTGCTGGCCATCCTCCACCCCAGCATTTGCCATGCGGGCAAATGTTGGGGTGGAGGATGCTGTGCTGTACCTCCTCCATCGAGCCCACTCACACCTGGACAAGGGAAGCGGCACTGTGAGGATTCTTTTTATGGACTTCTCAAGTGCCTTTAACACCATCCAGCCCTTGCTACTGCGGGGAAAGTTAGACAGGATGGAGTGGACTGGTGCCTGGTGGACTGGATGTCCGACTACCTCACTGACAGACCACAGTGTGTCAGACTGAAGGACACCACATCTGACCCTGTGGTCAGCAGCACAGGGGCCCCTCCGGGGACAGTGCTGGTCCCTCTCCTCTTCAGCCTGGACACCTCGGACTTCTGTTACCACTCGGAGCTGTGCCACATACAGAAGTACGCAGATGACACAACCATCATGGGGTGTATCCAGGATGACAGAGAGTCCAGGAGTCTGGTGCCGAGAAAACCACCTGCAGCTCAACGCCTCAAAGACAAAGGAACTGGTCATAGACTTCAGGAGATCTGGACCATGCCCACGACCAGTTCTGATTGAGGCACATGAGGTAGAACTTGTAGAGAACTACGAGTACCTTAGGCTGTGGCTGGACAACAAGTTGGACTGGACATGCAACACAGACGACCTGTACAAGAGGGGACAGAGCAGGCTGGACTTCCTGAGGAGGCTCCTGCAGATGTTCTACCAGTCCGTGGTGGCCAGCGTCCTTTTCTACGCCGTGGTGTGCTGGGGCAGCAGCACATCAAAGAGGGACGCATCGAGGCTGGACAAATGAATCAGGTGGACCAGCTCTGCAGTGGGCATGAAACTGGACTGCCTGGTGACAGTGGCAGAGCGGAGGACACTGAACAACCTGCTGGCCATCATGGACGATGCCAGCCACCCTCTGCACACTGTCATCATGGCCCAGAGGAGCCAGTTCAGCGACAGGCTGCTCCTCCCCAGGTCCAAAACCAACAGGACCAAACACTCCTTTGTCCCCCGAGCCATCAAACTGTTCAGCTCTGAGCTCGGGGGGAGGAGCAGCAAGGGGGGAGAGGTGGGGAGTGAGGGGTGAGGAGTGAGGACATCGGGGTGAGATAGAGCTTCACGCTCCATCACCAGACTGTGTGCAATATGTTACTGTATCCAGTGTTGCTATCATTATGATTATTACTATTGTTGTTGAATATTTACTGTTGTTGCTGATGTTGTGTTGTTTTTTTCTCGTATAACAATTTCCCTGAGGTTTTATACCGAAGGGATCAATAAAGTTCTATTCTATTCTATTCTATTCTATGATGGTACTGAGCCCCAGGACACCATGACCCCATTCAAATTACCACAGAATAGGTGTAATCATAGTTGGCTGGTGGCCAAGGTGAGATGGGTTCTATCCATGTATACATTATAGAGCTACATTTTTTTCAACCTTGGGTTTGTCCTTGAAATATCACCCAAGGTCAAATGTCACATCACCAGTGGGAAGCCTATATGTGGCTTTTGATACAAACAGTGTGCCTATCTTGCAGCCTCTTCCAGTTACAGTGCAGTCACAATGTATGACCTTGAAATATCACCCAAGGTCAAGTGTCACATCAGCAACAGAAAGCCCCAACATGGCCGCTCGTCTGCACCAAACACCATAAATCTACCCTCCGCTTTAAGGTATACAGTGTTTTTGAAAAAAACACCTTTGACCTCTGTCAGAGCTGTTTGTGGTCATTCCTCGCTCACCAGTAAAACACCGCCTGGTCAGAGCTGAGCACTCGAGCTGCAGCCTGTTCACACACACCGATGGGACGATGACTCCATACAGTAGCATAAAGGCACTCGAGTGGAGACTGAATGTACAGCTGTACTTTTCACTGTAGCAGTGATGTCATCAGGTTATATAAACACTCCACTGGTTATTCATTTGTAACTGGGTCTGAAGTGGACCACGATGTGGGCTGTCCTCCTTCTTCAACTTCATGTGTGGACCTACTTTAGCTTCACCTCTGTCCACTGAAATGGACTGTGGACCACATTAACACAGAACTCAGAAGAAACCCTCAAACAAGCCAAAGTGCTCGTTACATCATCAATGCTGTGATTTATCAGTTCAGATAACTGAGGTTCAGTCTGACGGTCAGAGCAATAGCCTGATAACACGCGACAGAGGAACAGAGATCTTCTGGCTCTGTTTGATCCTCCATCAGAAGATGAGGCGCTGTGACATCAGGCCACGTGGTCATGTGACTGTGATGTCAGAAACCATCAGCGACAGAATCATGAAATCAGATGTGACTCTGTTTCACTATGCAGTCAGATGTAACTCTATGTGGAGCTCATCTTCACAGATCTACTGCTGGATACTCCTTTAACACGGTCAGACAGCTGCTGGACATTCAGGCCAAAAGACTCCAGAACAACACACTCAAGGAATTCTTCCTAAGTCCACCAACACTGACTCCAGACACACACCTGGAGGGTATTTATCAGGCTCCACACAGCTTCATGCACAGTAAAACCCCTGCAGTCCTACTCCAACACCTGGTGACATGTACAAAGCGTACAGGTGTGCAGACTGGACCAACAACAGAAGAAGGAAAACCTCTGACCACATACAGCAGAAACCCGAACCCCTGCACCTGCTGTACAGAACCAATGTCAGTGATACGTTCTCTGTCCACTGTGGTTTGTGACTCATATGTTCAACACATGAAGGTGGGACGAGATGAAAAAAATATTTAACTAATTACAGGCTTTGTAATGAATTATTCATGATTAATCACATTTGATCAAATATCAACATAAGACACAATAAGCAAAGCTTTTCAATTCAAATAGACGTTGGCTGACGACTGCATCAATGACCAGACGTGAAGTGTTTGTCTGTCACCTCTGTTGATTTGCATCTTTCATCTGCCTGCTTCATTCACAGATCAGTGCAAAGTCACAGTGCACTTAGAGCCATTATATTCTATGTTTTTAGACTCTTTGTTGCACAGTTTGCACACCACCCTGCCCTGAGCTGCCTCATGGTTTGTGTCCACAGAATCTGTCACCTCCTTTCTTCCCATTCATTGTGTAGTGAAACGTCCCGTGTCCTGTTTGGAGCAGAAAGCAGACTTGACTTTTGATCTCCCCTGTGGACACCCAGCAGTCTTCCTCGCCGTTCACCAAACCTTCTTGTGTGCTGACGTCACTCAGTGCATCCTGAGCATCTTCTTCACGGCTGGAAAATGAACTTCAGATGCATTAGTGCCACCTACCGGCTGGAATGTGTGCATCACTGTTACTGCAGTGACAGAAATTAGGGAACTCAGAAAGGTGCGATTAAGTGCATGAATTTTTTGAACACATTTCTTTCTGTAATCAATTAATTGAAATTAACGCTTTAAAATCCCAGCCCTAATGTGAAGCTTTCCCCACCAGGCTAACTGATTACCCACAAAACAAATACAGACTGTTCTGCTACAGACTGCACATCTGAGTTCCTCCAGAGCAGTGGTCACCTCAGCAGCCTTTCAGTGCATTCACATGGTAGCCATGTTTTTGCATGACTTCGTTGGGATGGTGACTGTTTCTGGGGATGGTGTTTAGCTCTGTGGTTGGTCAGCAGTTGGAGGATGGAAGCAACAAAAGCACCTTCTAGCCAGTCCTCTGTGCCTTCTGAGCCTCCTACTTTGGTTCTTCACCTTCAAACTGGAGCTTCTCGGCCCTTTGGGACTGGGACCAGTGGCCCCTGTAACCCTAACCCCAACCGTAACCCAGCCACACAGCAACTCCAACCCTGCTGAGGCCTGTGGAACCTCCCTGTAGATTAAAAAAAAAAAACCAGGACTATGGCCATTCAAAAGTTCTGCAGCTTCCTTTTCAGTGTCCTGCTGAACCTTCCATCCAGTCCATCACGATGCGGATGGTGTGCTTGCTTGTATGTATGTGCTGTACTTTATGGGGCAGGTGAATTATGAAAAGCACTGACAACATCACAAGGCATCTACAGGCGGCATTCAGAGTACAACACCAACAAAAGTACTGACAACAGTCATCTCACACGTGATTCATATTTGCTCCATCGACCGCCTCAGCAAACACATCTCAAGGTTTCTAGCTGCCGCTGGAGCTCTCAGGCTTTCCCAACATTTAATGACTCTGAGTTTATGTCTGAGAGACAAACTTCAACAAACACAGACAGACAGACAGACAGGCAGACAGACAGACAGACAGACAGGCAGACGGGTCTTACTGTGTCTGCAATCGGTCAGGAGAGTGAATCTGGAAGAAAACTGTGAAGTAAGAAAGGAAGGTTGAACTTCTTTCATTACCTGAAAGACAATAAACAGACATTAGAGTGGCTCACACAGACAGACAGACAGACAGACAGACAGACAGACAGACAGGCAGACAGACAGACAGACAGACAGACAGGTTACAGGCAGACAGACAGACAGACAGACAGACAGGCAGACAGACAGACAGACAGACAGACAGACAGACAGACCTGAAGAGGTAAGACAGGCCACCTGTCAATGCACAGCTGAGAGGGAGAGACAGGTCCAAAAACAAACTGCTGCAAAACAGAGAGAGACAGAGAGAGAGAGGTTTTACATGTGTGTCAACAATATGGCCACCCGTCTCTCACCTGCTGTGTCTGTCTACACCTGTGTGATGCCACAAATACCTGTATGGGTGGAGATTGTCTTCTGCTGCGGCTGATCATTGGTTTTATCCATAAGTCTCTTCGCCGCTGATTGGGTACAATGATTGGCCACGCCTCCTCCTGTCCGTGTGTGTGAAGCCCCGCCCGCTCACAATAGGCTCCACCTAGAGCATGACAAAATTGTTTTTATTTTTTTAATGTTTTTTATTGATTTCAGTATTCATACAGGGAAGAGCATTTGCTCCGTGTTACATTTGTCTTTTCTTTCTTTAACAAACACAACCCACCCACAGAACCGAGTTCTGTCTCTGTCATCAGAAGATAGTATGAATGCAGTGGAGTCCAAAGAATTAACCGTTTGCTGGCACCATACAGAGTAAAAATGCAAAATAATAACCGAGAAAACAACGATAAAGAAATGCAATGAAAGAAATAAAATAGTGCTAGTGGTAGACGTGCCTTCAACCTGGTTCTAGTGTTCAGCATGTTATAATTCATCCTACATCCACCCAACCGGTGGAGGCAGATGGCCGTCCCTCCCTGAGCCTGGTTCTGTCGGAGGTTTTTTTTCCCCCTGTGGGGGTTTTCGGTTCCGTCCCACCAGCAGACTGCTGAAGCTTATAGAGAATCCAGATGTTTGGATTGTTGGGTGTTTCTGTTTCTGCCTTTGTGAAGCGCTATGAGATGACTGTTGTTGTAAATATGCGCTATACAAATAAAACTGAATTGAATTGAATTGAATTGAATTAAATCTGTCCTCCATGCTTCCATCCTGGGTGTTGAGGTTTCTTCAGAACCAGATGCAAGCCAGTTGGACATTAATGAGACCAGTCCATGTTTATTACAGTTTTTACAGAAATTACTTCTTCTAGGGAAGAAAGAGCAGGAAGTGCTAAGGATTGGCTCTGTGTAGACGATATAAAACTCCTCAGTTGGAGACATTTAAAGAAATGTTTCTTTGGAATGTTGTAATTAGAGAGATAAAACCTCTTTGTAAATGTCAGATATTCTATTTAGGCCTTTCTTTGCCCACAGCGGAAATCCAGCATCTAGCCTGCCTGGTTTAGAATAGACTATAAAAACTATAAAGAGTAATTAAAAATGAATATATATTAAAATAAGTGATAGTCTTATCCTTATTTTAATATATATTCTAACCCTAACCCTAACCCTAACCCTAAAAGAAGCATTGGTCCAAACGGGACTGAACCGTGACAGGGACTCAAATATTTTCACATATTTCTTTATCTTGTCTCATATGTGGATCATATAGAGTCCTATAGGGTTAGGGTTAAGGTTAGCGATATGACAATGAGCCCTTACTGTCGGGTTAGGGTTAGGGTAAGCGTTAGCATTAGGGTTTGGGTAAGCGTTAGCATTAGGGTTAGGGTTGGCGTAAGCATTAGNAGTTCCAAATTCAGAAGCTGTTTCCTTGAAGATGATCCCCTCTTCTCAGTCACATGTTGGAGCAGAAACTGATGGAGCAGCAGAATAATGATGCAGAAGCTCCACCTGCAGCTGACTCTTTGGTAATAACTTCAAGGCGTCTTGTCTTTTTCCTCAATAAATAAAAATCCAGTGATGTTTTATGTCATAGTTACACAAAAATAAAACATATTCCTTCCTTTCGGAGCCCCTCAGTTGTACGATGACCTACCAGATACCAGTTTTGTTGATTGTATTGTATTTTATCGTTGTTCTAAGAATGACTTATCATGTATGCATTTAGCAACATGCACTGAGACAAACTGTGTTGATGCTTGTAGAGATGCTTGGGCCATGTGGACACAACGAGGCCGGCTTCCAGCCACTGCTCAGCCACAACATGAAGCCAGTGACGGCTGCAGCACAGCAGCCCTCTGCTGACTGATGCTGCTTCACAGGAACCAACACAACATGTTTTTACTTCTAAAACAAACAACTGCTGCTCGGAGTAAACAAACCAAGTAAACACACAAACAACAATAAACAAACAAAGCGACTGCTTCCAGCCAGTTTGTGTTTACAGTCTAACACACAGAGACAACAACCAAACTCTGCATCTGTTCAGTCGTCATGGAAACCCCACTGAGGAGGCTGGTTGAACATTAGAAACCATCAGAAAGGAGCTGCTCTGCTGCTGCCGATGCATCACTGGGAGAAGAGCAGAGCATCATGCTGACGGAGCACAGAGCCTGTTGAAAGGCTGTTCTGATCCAGGAGGTGGAGGAAGGAAATGGACCTTCAGACCCAAAACCTCACATCTGTCTACAACACAGCAGCGGAGCTTCAGTTATGACACACACCAGACAGACAGACTGACAGTTTCTGCAGGAACACATTTTATCACAATGACACACAGACGCACAAGCAGCTGGTTATTGTGTGTGTGTGTGTGTGTGTGTGTGTGTGTGTGTGTGTGTGTGACAGAGAGAGAGAGACAGCAGTGGTTACCAAGGCGACCCCGGGACTGGAGTGGAGGCAACAGGGCGCTTGTCTTTCCTTCTGTCTTCACTTCCGTCCTCCTCGTCTTCCTCGTCTCGTCTGCGCACAGACACACTAACACACTGCAACACACACAGTAGACATATGAAGCTGTAGCAGCTGCTATGAAAACAGTCCATCCATCATCAGTTATCACCATCACAGCTTCACATGTCCACATTCTGCTCATTTATACATGGTTCTACTAGAAGGTGTTCACCTGCTTTAATGTTCAGAAATGCATTATTTCCTCAGACTGTATCACTGCAACTCCTCTTCTGTCTGAAAAGTTTTAGCTCTGTTCTGATTGGCCAGCTGCTTGACCACAGCCAGGTAACTTTGGTCTCTGAGTTCAGGCAGACAGAAGCTCTCTACTCAGGAAATAACATGACTGAAGGCAGCTGCTGAGTCTGTGTTTAACAGCAAGCTAGCTTCTACCAGGAGCTATGCTAATGGGTCACATGACATCCATCCATCATCTCTACACCTTAATCCTCACTAGGGTCACGGGGGGCGGAGCCTATCCCAGCTGACTCAGGGTGAAGTCAGGTTCACCTGGACAGGTAACCAGTCTAAGTTTCCTAAAAAAAAAAAAAAGCCTGGAAATAAAACCAGGAGGTTCAGCAGGTGAGGAGTTTCTGTAGAGAGAACTCCCTTTGGAGTGGACTTTATAACACTGAATGAAGGTAGAACCGAAGCAGTCGGGGGTTCTGGGTT
>NW_007578349.1:353289-357088 GCF_000690725.1 Stegastes partitus
CGTTAGCATTAGGGTTAGGGTTGGGGTAAGCGTTAGCATTAGGGTTAGGGTAAGCATTAGCATTAGGGTTAGGGTTAGCATTAGGGTTAGAGTAAGCGTTAGCATTAGGGTTAGGGTTGGGTTAAGCGTTAGCATTAGGGTTAGGGTTGGGGTAAGCGTTAGCATTAGGGCTAGGGTTAGGGTGAGCGATATGACAATGAGCCCTTTCTGCCGGCTAACCAGAACATTTCAGTCACATCATGACTTTGACATCAGTCTTCAGTGAACATCACTCTGTGATGAGGTTTCCCTGCTCGACTTCAGGTCCATCTCTCCTAGCTCCCTGATGTATTGGTCCACATGTGCCGGTAGTTTGAAGACAGCCTTCTGCTCTTCGTTGGTCAGCAGCAGCTTGGCGGGGAAGCTGATTAGATGTTTGAGGATTCCCTGATCCTGCAGCTTTTTCCTCATGTCATCCTATTGTCTCTGTTGTATGTAGACTTCTGCTGGCAGGTCCAGGAGAAATCTTATCTTGATAACCTTGTCCATAACCTCTTTCTTTGATGCTCTCTCTGTCCTTGTAGTTCATGCACTCTCGGAGCCCCGTCGGGTCTTTGGCTTGTTATTCGGTGTGCTCGCTCCAGAACAGGCAATGGTACATTCAAGTTGTCTGTGATCCAATTCTCCATGAAGGATCGGGGATCGGAGCCTTCTTCTCTTTCAGCGATACCCGATTTGTGCTGATTTCTGATTCCTGGATGCTGATGTTGACATTTTGGGGTTTTCTTGCCTTACACTAGCTGGTTGTTTAGATTGGAGAAGCTCCTGGGTTGATTTAAGGCTACTTTAATGGTTATGTTACAAATGTTGAAGTGGATTGTATTGCATGTGTGGAACTTGTTTGTAAATCTGTTTTTTTGGGATTTCTGACAAGAAACTGGACAAAGTCCCAAACCTTGATCTTCTCCAGGTGCATCTCCTCCACCTGTGGGGCTTTGCCACTGTGTGTTAACCCCAACCCTAACGCTAACCCAGCCAAGCCCACGTTCCTCCTCATCAGTCTCCATCAGGTATCGTCATCATCACAGGTGGAACCTTACTGAGGACACCACCCAGGCTCTCCAGTGGGGCAGAATAGTCTGACCTGCTGTTTGAATCATAAGACTACAGCTGATCACAGCTGAAGGAAGTTTCCACGCTTTTCTTCTGCTCTTTCAGCTGGATCTTGCTCCAGGAGAGAATATTGGGAATCATTTTTTATGTGGCCCCTAGCCTGAGACCGGTTTACCATGACAACACAGCACCAAGGACCACTGGGACACAGAAACTCCACCACAAAGAGATTTAGAGTTAGTTTATAAGTTCCCGGTACAGATACAGATATTCTGTCAAGACAAAGATCTCTGATAGAAACTTCTCTGTGAAACAGAAACAAATCATTTCAGGTGCAGGTTGGTGTAGTCCACAGCTTTGACTTGTTCTAAACAGCAGCTGAGCTGTTCATGTGCACACAGGTGAGCTGCAGTTCCAGCTGTGGCCAGCAGGGGGCTTCAGGTAAAGAGGAGAGAAAAGCTGGTGCAGTGTTTTCTTCCTCTGACAATGAATGACAGATCATCCTCTGCTCTCTGCTGCTCTCTCTCTCTGCTGACAAATGCAATCAGTGTCACATTTAAATGCAACACAGTGCAGGCAGAGCGAATGTGGATCTGCAGCATCTGCACTTACGGCTGGAACACTTTAACTCTTCATTCTCTTCTACTACAACAGAAAAGCTTTTCTGCTGCTCTGAAAAGTGGCCGACGGCGCAGTCACATCAGACTGATCATTTGGAAGTCACTGTGGTGAAACAGAAGGGGAAGGTGTCCACCCAAAACTCCTTCAGTCTAAGTTTAAGGACATTTGGTCAAAACCAAGTGGAGCTGATCGCCCCCTTCTTATTTTGTTTGTTTTTACAAAAATGACCAAAAATCACCTAAAAAGTTGGCCAATAGTATAAAGCTCTACTGCTGTAAGAATTCCACCAAATCTTTTCAGATTTTCAGTGAATGTTATCCTATCCAAAGACAATCTATTGTCAAAGTTTTGTTGTTCTACGACTAGTTCCATCACACAAGTCATGTCAGCCAAGACTGTAGCAGTATGTACAGTGTCTATGGCGGTCCCCACACAGTGTGTATATATATATATATATATGTGTGTGTGTATACCTTATAGCAGGTGGCAGGTATGTCGTTACTATGACAACCAGCAAAATTATCAGACTGACAGAACGGCATCATGGAAATGAAGAGGATACCTTTCATGTCCTCTCTCTCTTCTCCTCCCGGTGTGTTAAAGTCTCTCACCCGTTTTCAGTCAGAAATAAAAGGACGATTCATCTGCATCTGAATGGAGATTAACGGTGTGTGTGTGTGTGTGTGTGTGTGTGTGTGTGTGTGTGTGTGTGTGTGTGTGCGTGTGCGTGTGTGTGTGTGTGTGTGTGTGTGAAGCAGCTTTGTCTAAAATCACATTCATGTTCACTCAGCAGTAGGTAGCTCTGATTCGTTTGAAGTGTCTCGATCTAATTTTCTGACTTCGTCTCCTCATCCTCCTCCTCTAATCCCAGTTATTTTTTATTTCCTACCTCTTTATTATACGCTTCTCTGTGTGATCGACCTCCTCCAGTTTTCCATTAACCCTAAATGCAGGATACAACAGTTCAGACTGACCAGCCAATCACAGACAGAGAGCTGACACCAGGTCATCAGGTGATCCATCCATTCAACACGATTTATTCTGTAGAGGATTGTGAGGGGCGGAACCCACCTGGACAGAGATCTGAACCAGCATATTCACACCTAGGGCCAGTATAGAAGTCCTGCTGTGAGACCACAGCTCACTACTGAACCACCTGAACACAGAAACAGCAGCTACGTCCCTGATTGTTGCTGAGGTGTATCATGTCTGCTGGAGAGACTTCTTACGACAGATCAAAGGTCCTTCAAAGACCTCCAGCGACCACTTCAGCTACAGCTCTGTTACTTGTGAATTATACAGGGGTGGGTGTAAACTGAAGTCTACTCATAACAGACATTGTCCTCGACACCACTTGTTCTCCTGGTTCATCTGCAGTCAGTGTGGTGTGGACGGTCTGGTGACACACTCACATAAAGTCAGTGTCTCAAAGGAAAATCTGCAGTTAGTTCATGACTGCTGAACACTGAGATGGATGACACACTAAGTGTCCCCCTGACAGGAAACAGCTGATGAAGCAACGAGAGAATAAGAAGAGGGAACAGAGGAGGGAGGGGCCACAGAGAGGATGAAGAAGCTGATAGAGATGATGAAGCCTCTTCTAAAGATCAAACCCCTGTCACCTGTCTGAGGAGTCTGTGAAGGACTCTGAGATGGTCATGGGGAGTACATAATTCTGCAACGTTCTCCTTGGTGGTCCCAGTCTGCAGTGAAGCTGCTCTGATGTTTTAGCTGTGGTTCCTGTAGAAGGAGAACAGTTCTACAGTCTGATGGACAAACATCTCCTGTGGTTCCTGCTGCTCGGTCGTGTCGGTCTCCAGTTAGGCTGCTCTGAGGTTCCTCCAGTGTGGCTGCAGGAGATGATTTGTCCATAATACTGAATAGTTTTCTCAAAGACTGTAGCTGCCAGGACAGAACCACATCTTAGTTTGTTCGCTGCCTTCCCTTCGCTGCTGTAGATCACTGCAGATAGAACATGATGCTGATAGAACACCTGCAGCAAGCTTCTGTGTCCTCTGATGATACTCTGCTGAACTGACATGGTGGCTGCAGTAAAGGGGACCGCAGGCTCTACTCCCAGTAGACT
>NW_007578349.1:359947-362137 GCF_000690725.1 Stegastes partitus
TGATGAAGGTGATGGGGGAAAGGTTGTAGCAGCTGAGGTGAGAAGTTTGACATAAATCAGCTTTTTTCCTCAAACTTTATCTCTGCAGTTATTAATAAAGTTCATCGAGCCGTCTGTGAGTCTAATCAGTGATTTCCAGTTTGGTCTGTAATGAGCCAACCTGCTGTGAATGTGTTCACTGTTTGTGTGTCTGTGCGTTACTGAGCGGCACTGAGCGCGCTCCGTCGACCTGACATGGTGATTGCTAATTTTATTCTGAAACACAGAAAGTCGGTCAGGATCATTTATGACGTTTGTCCTGAAGTGAACTAAGAAAAGAAGAGATGAATGTTCAAAGTTAGTTCAGCCTGCGCTTCGAAAAGCTTTAAAGGTTCTGTAGGATCTAAATGTCCTGAAGGTTCTGAAAGTTCTAAAGGTTCTAGAGGAGCAGTGATGGTCTGGAGTGTGGATTCTCTGAGGAGCAGGAAGATGAAGATGAAGTGTGAGGCCTTCAGACCTCACTGTTCCTAATCAACCAATAATCCTGATCCCTCATGATCAGAACCAGAAGCAGCAGCCGTGACAGAAACTGTTTCATGTTCATTTGACCGACTGTCTAAAACTTAACCGGCATGCCAAGAATTTCTGAAAAATTTAGGAGTGCAGCAGTTTTACCTTTTCTCTCATGTCTTATTCACATGTTTCATTTATTTATTAATCAGCTGAATGTTTTTCATTTATTTATTAATCAGCTGAGCGAGATGCAGACGAACAGAAAGAGAAACGTTTCAGAACAAAGAGGAGCCTTTTCTCTGAGATCGTGTTTGCTGTGGGTGTCTCATTGCAGGTTCGAAACTGAGAGAGTCCGAAGTGTGTCGGAAAGGTTTCAGGACTGGTGTCACTAAACACCCTTCCCCAGCCTTTCCAGGATCCTCTCAGCTCCGTCCTCACAGCCATCTTGATGTCGTCCACGTCTTCTAAACGGGTCTCCTTGATGAGCCCTTGAGCTTGGGGAGGAGGAACCAACCCCACGGAGCCAGGTGGGCTGAGCAGGGAGGAGATGTTCTTCTCAGCAGGAGCTGTGGGATGCTCAGGGCGCTGTGAGCAGGTTGTCATGGTGACGCAGCCTCCACTGGTCCTCTTCTGGACGAAGCAAACGCTGCAGGACTCTGTAGACGAGCTGGTTGATGGTCTGAAGGGGAACCTCCTGGTTGGTAGTTTGGGTTTGACATCTATCTTTAAGTCCTGGAACCTCTCTGACTCACCTCGTATATTCACGTCCCTGAACGCTCGACATGTTTGCAGAAACCACACCAACACAGATTCAAACGTGAAAACTCACCAGTGACACGATGTCTCTGCTCACAAACAAAGAACTGTCTTCTACACAACGATGACGATGGTCAGTGACTGAAAGCTCTGGGGTCCATCTGTCTCAAGTCTCCCCAAAACATCTGCCTGAATTTATACTGTTGTAATAAACTGACCATATGATAGGAGTCTAACACATCCTTCTGGCTGCACCAGCACCAATGGATGATGAAATGCATGCTGGGATGTTTGTCTAAAGGCAACTGCTGATGTTTAAATGTCAGGATCTTGTTGTGTTTGACTTTAAAATGGATCACGAGATGGACAGATGCTTCGGTGAAGCATCAGCAGTAAAGTCTGAGGTGTACCTGACCATTGTGGTGAAGAAGGAGCTGAGCCAGAATCTCTCCGTTTACAGATGGGTCTACATTCCCACCTTTGGTCCTGAGCTCTGGCCAGAGACCATACAAGCACCTGAAATCAGCATCCTCTGCAGGTTTTCAGGGCTTCAGCCTCAGAGACAAAATGAGAAGCTTGGAGTCACTGCTCCTTCAAAGATCCAGCTGAGGTGGTTCAACATCTGGTTAGGATCCTCCTTCCGTTGGAGGTTTTCAGCCGGGAGGAGAACCCGATGGACCAAGAACTCTGTAGGGACTTCATATGTCATCTGGCCTGGGACCACCTCAGGATGGAACTGGAGGAAACTGGGACAGAAATGATCTGCTGAGGCTGATGTCATCAAGACAAAGGGTGGAGAAGAGGAAGAAGATGGATGAAGGTCATGTTCCAGCTCCATGAGATGTCCACAGGAGGAACCAGTCAGCTTCCCTGCAGCGCCACCTTCAGCACAAAATGTTCAACTGATCTCAGGTCAGAGTGGCCTCAGTTAAAATCTGTTTA
>NW_007578349.1:362912-364304 GCF_000690725.1 Stegastes partitus
GACTGCATGATTTACTGCTTCAGCACCACAACGTAAAGTTTAATGACCTCAGTCACATCAGGCTCCAACTCTGTGTGCGGCTTAATGCAGAACATAGCTCCCAGGTTCTCCTCCTTCCTCCATGACTGATCTACAGAGAACAGTCTGATGGAACATCCTTTCATCTGATCTAGGGCTTCTTGGATTCACTGAGTTCTCACATGTGAACAGCAACATGAGCAGCAACGGGAGAGAAATGCTAAAGAACAAGAAGATGTGCTTGCAAAAAGAAAACAGTTGTTTGGAAATGAACAGAAAGGGAGATGCTGAAACTGTTCATGACGTCTGAAGTCATTCAGGAACAGACGTGTTCAGATGTTACACAGTGAGAACAAGTCTGCTGTTAAAATGGTTTCTTTAGTCGTCGTATTTTATCCATATGTTGAAATTTTGTCTTAGAAAATAGAACGGAAATGGAAACAGCAAACCTAGAAAACTTTCACAAAAACGTCTTTCACTGTCTTGAGGTGGTTTTTGACCTTTTCTAAGAGCTGCTGAGCTTTATGGGGGAGAAACACCTGCTGATGCAGTCACTGTTCACCGTTCAATAGCTTTACCTGTACTCATCCTCTTTCACCAAATAGACACAATTCAAGAAGAACGAGAGCATTTCTCAGTAAATCAGCAGCTAAGCTAACAGCAGCAGTGGTCATACAGCATCACTGCAAAACCTTGGTTTGAACAAAGTGATTATGGCAGCTGTGAGGTGATTAAAGCAATGATTAAGTGCGTGTTGATTGGAGGTAAACAGTTCCATGCAGTAAACATGAGGTAGCAGCGGTGGTCACTGTAGAAACAGCAGCCGAACCACAGTACATGTGAGCGTGTATAAAGCTCAGTGAACGAGTCCAGTTCACTGTGAGCAGTACATACAGTGTGTATGTATGCAGTAAATATAACTGAATTAAACATTAGGACTGTACCCTGCACTGACCACTGCTTCTGTAATCTCCATCCATGCGTCCTGTTCTCCTGCACATTTATTCAGAACCTGAAACGTGTGTGTGGAGCTCAGTTTCTGAAACACAACCAGGGAACTATTGCACCTGTACTCAAAGTCACATCTGGAGAAACATCAGCTGGAGATGCTGGAGATCACCATCAGCTTTCACAATCCCAGGTTCAGTCACTGAGAGAGAAGCAGCAGTGTTCAGGACACCCTAACCCGACAACAGCTGATGTACACACAGCGACTATCTGGCGGTCAACATACCACAGGAACAGGAAGACAGCTGCACACACATCTGGATCACAGAAGAAAGGACTGTGAAAAAAAAGATTAAACAGAGCCTCCGAGAAATCACTCACACACACACACACACACACACACACACACACACCTACACACACACC